>NW_006768793.1:153982-293819 GCF_000204055.1 Melampsora larici-populina 98AG31 | reverse complement strand
AAGATTCCAACAACTTTCCCTGCGCGGTAAAGTGTGGTTTGTATGTGAGGGAAGCAGGAAATTTCACAAAACTACTTAATCACACTTAACAACTGGAGCTTCCGTGCCAGAAGTTCACGATTAGTCATAAGCCCCTCTGCGAGGGCGCGGACGCGGCCGCGCAGAGAGGGCTTTGTTAAGCTAAATTTGGTGGTGGATGTTTCATTTTTCTGCATTTATGGCGTTCAAACATGCGCGAGAAATTTGCAAGTTGCGAGAAAGTTCTGTGCAAGTTCTTTTAAACATCTCGCATAGAACTTCCACAAAACTTGCAGACTTAAGAAAGTTATGTGTGAACCTAGGCTTCCCCGCTTCGAGGACTCAGTTTGCCCTTGATGAGATACATACAGCAGGGGGTTGTGAAAAAATTAATTAAGCAAGATCCGTGCAAGATTTCTTGCACGGATCTTGCACGGATCTTGCACATTGGTTTTGCAAATTTCTTGCACATGTTTGAACACCATAATTAAAGAATTTGCAGAATGTAAATTCCTCAAGTCAACACGCCCTAAGATTTTATGATTCGAATCCATTTAATGGGTTATTGATCTCATCTACACAATCTGGAAACAGTGTGTTCTTTTGTGATCAATCTTCTACATGTGTGCTTCATTTGCTCTATAAGAAGAGAAAGTGTTCAAAAGATCAAGTTTTGAGTGGAAAGTTTTGTCAAGTGTTGAATTACCCCTGCCGGAAGGATATGAAGGAATATTGCAAAAAGTTTGGTTAAATTCCGACTACATAATCATATTGCATTCGGTGGAAAATTCTCAAAAATCTGCTTGGATTTCTCATCAAATTCATGGTTTCTGGTACATTTATTTGTTTGTCTTGGCTCCGTCGACCAGGGTCCAGTGGATGGTAACCATTATGGGCCATTCCCTCGAATTTTGGATTGTCTTCTTTTGTCTCGTTTTTTGCTCGTTTCTTTTTTGTGAAGAACATAGCAAGCGTTAAACTTATTGAATTACCTCACCTCTCTTGACGAGCTCCTGAGGTTTACAACGAGATAGAAACATTGATAAGTTCAAACAAGTAACAGCCTCTGGCTTTTCGTTTGCTTTCAATCATCCTATCTTTGTTCTCTAAACCTTACCCACCCAACCTGACTTGGAAGGACTCAGATCTATGACTCTGGACGCCAAGAATTCCTCAAGGCTGTGATATATACCCACTGCCAGATCGAAGAAAGAAGTGGTGTTGAAGAGGAAGTATCCCAACCTGCGGAATGGATCATAATGTTACCGTCACGGGATAGGTTACCAATCGTCTCCAATTATATTTACAATAAAGGGTCTATACCAAACTTAACAAAGTCCCTCGCGCCAAAGGCCCGAGGCTTGAGCGAGGGACTTACGGCTAATGTTGAATTTCAAGCATGAGATCAGCCGGGGCATTTTGCCAAAACCACCTCCGTCTTATAATTGTTTTTTTCGCAATTATCAATCTCTAAACTCTCAAAACAAACAATATGCGCACTTGTTCCCTCTATGTTTTCCAACTCTCCTTTTTCCAAAAGATTCAGCGGCTCATGAGACATATGGAAAAAACCTTTGGGGCCAAAATGATCTGGCTCCTCAGGGCCGTACACGACTGCGGTGGACTAAAATACACTTTGTGGGACAAAACCTCGAAACTAATATGATCAAACTATTGTTTTGCACGTCTGGTGGTGGTCACTCTATACAAGTCCACGTACCAAAAGCCTTCTATTGTTGCTATCGTTTGCTCTGCTGATACTTCAAATAAGCACTTTCGCTCTCAATTCATATTGAATCCAGTAGCCACGAGCTTTTCACGGTGGATTAGGACCAATAATGCATTGCAAAAGTGTTGTTTTGACTGTACCTCAAAATTGAATGTTTCTGACGCGCAGCAAACCTCGTTGCCGTCAGCCTTGTTAGCCCCGGCTGTTAGCCCCGAAAGTTTTTTCCATATGTCTCATGAGCCGCTGAATCTTTTGAAAAAAGAAGAGTTGGAAAACATAGAGGGAACAAGTGCGCATATTTTTTGTTTTGAGAGTTTAGAGATTGATAATTGCGAAAAAAACAATTATAAGACGGAGGTGGTTTTGGCGAAATGCCCCGGCCGATCTCACGCTCAAAAATCGACATTAGCCGTAAGTCCCTCGCTCAAGCCTCGGGCCTTTGGCGCGAGGGACTTTGTTAAGTTTGGTCTATACATACGCCTACTTTGACGCGCGCGCAGATTTGGGGAGCGAGGTGTACAAAAAGCAGTGTGTGTCAATGTTGATTTTGTTCATTCCATCCTCATCCCCTCTCTCATCGGTTTTGCTTGTGAATAGACTTTTCCTTCTTCTTCTTTGACATCTTGTTTTCCCTCATTCGTCGCTCTCAAAGACCTGAACAACAAACTCGACCATTACAGATCTTTCTTCCTTGCTTTTGGACACACGCATACACCATCCTGAATTTCAGTATGAGCTTATCTTTATTCACATCTCTCGTCTTGAGTCTTTGTATCTTTTTACCAAACGTAAGTTACCTTCAACGTTCTATAAAAGTTTTCAGAAACACTAATTCAGAGCACGAGTGGGTTTTCCTTTTGGTGGGATTCCGTAGTTGATCTTAGCAGACCACCCAGCCCAAAGTGCACACGTATATTGGCGTTGGAAAGATGAAGGAAACTCAAATGCATGGGACCATAGTATCTTCACAGGACATGCAACAATCACTTGGACAAGAAAAGGAGGTTGTTTGAAAACAGGCGAAACAAAAAATTTCATTACTGAGATCACTACTGATCCAGTTCAAATCACAGCAGAAACTAAAAACAAAAGTGGAGATTATATGGATCCTAAGAGTGTTGTTCATTGGGCTCATGGCAAAGATACCAGTGCTGGTGCTTGTGACGCTTATTCGAGGTCTGATTTTTGGGTTTATAATCGAGATCGAACTCAGAGGATGAAGATCCGATTACCTGATGTAAGTCTTGATTGGATTTCTTTGAAGGAATGTTTGGGTTGATAAAATGTCTGCTTTCGTGTCTTAACCACTTTGATATGTATGAACGATACCTCATCTTTGAACAATACCTTTCCAATATCTTATCAGATCTGTAATGGTACGTTGATTCATCAAGAGCTTAAACTTCTTCAATTTCCACACTTCATCAACTGATCATATATCTTGGTTTTTGGAAATCTTCAACAGATAACAATTGTAAAGGTCCAGACAAAGAGAGACCGAATGTTCAATGTTTGAAAGGTGAGTGTTTTGCTTGATGATCTGTTTGCTTCAAACCGATTTGTTGACGAAAATCATTGTTCTTGGGTTCTGCTTACACACAGGTCCAAAAGGAAGGGTTGTCATGTACCTGGACAAATGGATTGATGAATGCTTCGAACGTTGAGCTTAGGTTCTCCGCCTTCTCATCTCCTTGTTTCGAGTTTGAAAATAGGCAAACCAGTCATTTATACTTTTTTTTATTTTCCATCTGCTTTTTCTTTACCTGATGCGTGTGACGATCATCCACATACACCTCTGAAGAGCCTTGATGGATTTTTTCGTGTCTTGTATCTCTATGTATTTGTTGTGTGTTGTCCAATTTATTTAGACTTTTTTTCGTTCTTTACTTCTCTTCTTTATGAATTACACATTGTGCCATTTTCATGTCAGAACATTATCCATATCTAAGTCATTGAATTCTACTTCAATCATCTTCTATTCTGATGATTTACCAAGTAAAGATTTAGGTAAACTCACTTGTGATAGAATGGAAATTTTGATGTTGGATAATCTAATGTGGACCTGGTGATATAAGAGCCGGGAGTTGGCCTTGGTCTGTATATACAACCAATGCATTTCCGTTTTTCCGTGCACGTTTCTTGTGTTTCAGAGTCCAGACTCATGAGAGGTTGCGCGCCAGAATTTCCCCTTTTCTGATTACCATTCCCAATAAATGTTGAAACCTTTAGCTTCAAATTAAGTTGTATCACTATGCATGACCTTTGCAATATCTGTTAATCTGATTTATGAGTGCAAGGACAAATATTGCCACATGCAAAGTTCAGGTTCAAGAAAGAAATGACGTAGTCAGAGGTTCATGGTGATATCACAAGTTGGACGGGATTCACTATCACACTTATGATAAATTTCAGTGAAGCACGATCAAAAGACCTTGATCAGGGATGATACGACAATCCTAAACCATGCGTGCCTCAATTTCAATCTTGTTTTTCTTATATCAAATTCTAGTAGGACTTGAATTTACCCGCTTCTTGATGGCAGAACTGAACATCTTCCGTCATGCCTGTCTTCGCATTTTCAACATCGGATGTACATAGCACGATACCCTTTTGGAAGACATGTCTCTGGGAACCTGAGACAACTTCACTCCTTGCTCCGGATCTAGGTGCTGTACATCCCTAGACCTCACATCCTAGTATGTTGTAGAACTGAATTGCCGACCAAGAGTTAAGGTCTCAGCATGGGCAGATTTGTGACAGAATCAGAGGGCCTCTCACTTCATCATCACGTTGAAAATACTCAGCCTGGAATTTAGATAGTCGGTCTCGAATTTCTGCCTCCCCTGCATCATCTCATCGTAATCGTGAACAATTATTTAAATGTATTCACTTTTGTTCCACCAATGGATCTTTCTCATTCTCTTTTATCGTTCTTTTATGAACTGCAGAGCTAGCTCAAAACGAGAATTAAAACGTTTGTCGTCATTTGTTTGGCAAAACTTCAGATGAAGATTCAATATATACTAACCTAAATTTGAAAAAAAAACCTTGATGTTTATTAGTTCCTGAAACAGTAGTGGGCAAGGTTTACTTACTCAAAGGGAAACAAGCCGAAGACACATATTCAGCTGATCGGTCAAAATCCCAGAAAGTTCCTCTTCACGATCTGCGAGATATGGAAGACAAACCGAATTTGGAAACCGATGGATTCACTTATGTTTCCGGATGGCATATCAACGGAATTGAGGATATGGTAGAATTTTCTGAAGAACACAGAGCAGCCTTGGAAGCAGATTCTGTTGAGCTCGTTAAAGAGTTGTAAGTAAATCTTCAAAGACATGTCCCCTATATAATTAAAAGTGACTCATTGAGTTTGAATCTTTAGGACAGGGGCAAAGTCAGCATACACCTATTCAATGTATTTCAGAGATCACACTTCACCAAACGCGCCAAAATCGGCTCCCGTCATTCACTCTGATATGTCACCAGAAGGGGCTGAATACATGAAAGGCGTAGCACGAAAGGTATTTTTGACTTCGCCGGATCCAATGGAGATTAGATTTGGAAAGTACATGAGAGAAGGTAAAAATATTGCGATCTTTAATGTCTGGAGGCCGATCTGTACTGTCGAAGATAATCATCTTGGTCTTTGCAATTGGAGATCACTTGTGAAAGAAGATGCCGTGAATTTTAACATCAAACCACACAACGGCCTCAGTTCAGCTCAAGCATGGAAGTATAGAGAAGGTCAACAGTGGTTTTATCTCAGCAAACAGCAACCCAATGAAGCATTTGTCTTCATGCAACATGATAGCCGCGCACCAGATGGCCATGGTATCAATGTACCACACGCTTCCTTTAAACTCAAAAAGGATGCCGGTAAACCACCTACACGAATGAGCTTTGAGGCTAGAGTCGTTGCAATTCTCGGTACACCCACTGATCCACCAATCGAACCACCAATCGGAGGAAGACTTTCAGAATTTCATACTTACATGTTATCAGGAATTAATCATGTCATCAATCGAATTATCCCCACTTCATACATAGACGTGTAAATCACCAAAAAAACACAAGCACCATTGATCTTTTGAGCCTTTTGGTGGTTCATACAATCATTCACAGTTTGGAACACTAAACAACATTGATAATCTTGCAACATTTCTCAAACCTATGGTTCCCTCTTGCTTTCACGTATATATCACAATACAATCTTAAGTCCATTTTTCAACTCTCACAACATGTTTATCACATTCCTTCCTATGTTCCTTTGTTTATTGCTACTGGCCCCACCTAAGTGATGATTATTTGAGGAATCATTGTTCCACATGCTTCCTTTGCTTTGCAAGAAGATAAAGTGACCAAAAGAACAAGTTTTGGGTGTAATCGCTACAATGGCTGAATCATTCCTAGATGAACTACATACTCGCAGGAATATTGGAAAATTCTTGGTGGGATACTTACATTGTGATCTAGCAATTGACTTTGATAACATTCTATGAAAATGTTTTGCACTTCTCATTATAGCATTAGTCTTGGCTACGTCGACCAGGTCTGGGCCACTCCCTGGGTCTCAGTTTGTTTCTTCTGTCACATTTGTTCTCATTTCTATTTTGTGGAGAACTAACGAGTAGAAAACCTATCAAAGTCTCTCTCTCCTCTCTTGCTGAGCTCGCAAGGTTTAGTTCGTGATTAGGGATGTGATAGGACTGAGCAAGTACAATCATCAAGCGGCTCCCCGGGACGTTTCAAGCGTCCTCACTTCACGTGCCACACAATTCCCAACCAGATGCCCGTCTGCTATGTAACACGTGGACAGTTTCTGCTGTTTCAGAGGTTGCACACCAAGCTTTCCTCGTTGTGAATGCTGCTTTTCCGAAGAAATGTCGAATCCTTCAGCTTTGGATCAAGTCGTAAACATAACCCCAGTCATGGCCGCGCGATTGGATACTCTACAGTCTGATTCATGACTGTACCCCATCCAACATGACACAATCTCTTTGGTTTGAAAGAATCATCCGACATGTGGATCATGAATTCGCCTGAATTGTATGTCCTTGGTGAAAAGTACATCTTGATCTCAAACAGTACCACTCCATGAAAAGTTGCAAGTCAAAGCAAAGAATAATGTAGATGAAAACTCCAATCACACATTTATCACTTGGGGAAGGATTTATCACGCTGTAGTTTGGATCATTTTCAGTGAACCACAGTCATTGCCCTTGAGAAATGAGATGGAAATCCAAGATTATGCGTGCCTTGATTTCAACATATGTACGCGTACATAGTTGCTTTGAGTACCGTAATTGCATGATGTTCTCTCGGAAGAAATGGTTGGGGAGCCTGAAACACTCCACTTCTGAGTCCGAATGTAAGAGCTGTACATTTCTTGACCTTACATCCTAGTACATGTCTCGTATAAGAACATAATTGCCGATCAAGAGTTAAGGTCTCAGCATGACCAGGGTTGTGACAGAAGTGGAGGGTGTAAGAGCACACCGAAACTCCTCAGCCTATAAGTACTTTAGATAATCGGTGTCATTATGATCATATCTCTTCATAGCCTGTATCTCTTCATCAAATAACGATCTCTTCATCAAAAACAACTATTTAAATGTATTCATCTTTGTTCCAGAAATTCATCTTTTTCGGTCTCTTCTATCGTTCTTTTATAAACTGCAAAAGTTTTCCAAAACGAGAATTAATTAGTTCGTGTTCATTTCTTTTCCAAAACTTCAGATGAAGATACAATAGTAACCTAAACTTGAAATTGAATTAACCTTTATGCTGATTAGGTCCTGAGGGAGTTATAGCTAACGTTCACTGTCTGGTAGGCAAAGAAGCCGAAAATACTTATGTAATTGATAAGAGTTATCCGGTCCCTCTTCACGATCTCCGAAATCTAGCAGAAAAACCAAATTTAGAAAAAGATGGATTTACTTATGCCCCAGGAAGACATATCGAAGGAATTGAGAATATGGTAGAGTTCTCTAAGGAACATAAAGCAGCCTTGGAAGCAGATTCTGTTGAGCTCGTTAAAGAGTTGTAAGTAAATCTTTAAAGTGATCTGCCTTCAAATGTAATCAAAAGAGGCTCATTGACTTTGCATATTTAGGACAGGGGCAAAATCAGCATACGCCTATGCAATGAATTTCCGAGAATACACTTCACCGGACTCCGCAGGACCAGTTCACGTAATTCACTCTGATATGTCACCAAAAGGTGCTGAATATTTGAAAGGCGTAGCAAGTAATACATTTCTGGCGTCAACAGATCCAAAGGAGATTAGATTTGGAAAATACATGTGGGAAGGTAAAAATATTGCAATCCTGAATGTTTGGAGGCCAATCCATGCGGTTCAAGACAATCATCTTGGTTTCTGCAAATGGGATTCACTTGTGAAAGAAGATGCTGTGGAAGCTAACATCAAACCAGACGGATCCTGGAATTCACTTCAGGCATGGAAGTATAGAAAAGATCAAAAGTGGTTTTATCTCAGCGAACAGAAACCCCATGAAGCATTTGTCTTCATGCAACATGATAGCCGTGCACCAGATGGCCATGGTATCAATGTACCCCACGCTTCTTTCAATCTAGAAAAAGATGCCGATAAACCACCTACACGAATGAGCTTTGAGGCTAGAGTTGTTGCAATTCTAGGTACACCCACTGATCCACCAATCGAACCACCAATTGGAGGAACACTCTCAGAATTGCATACTCACATGCTATCTCGAATTAATCAATTTGTCAAGCAAATTGGCCAAGCGCAATAAGGAAATCCCAAAAGAAAAGGGAAAACTTGGACTACTTGTGCCTTCTGGTGGTTCATACAATTACTGTTTGAAGCGTCCCACAACATCATTAATCTTGCACCCATTTGTACCACAAGTCTCTTTCATCTATCACACATACATCACTATCATCATAATATTTTCATAATATTTAATCCCAGAGGCACTTCGCTTACAAAACTCGACGAAATCCACCATTAGTGTGATTTTCCAGTTTTGGCCGTTGTCAGAAATATTTCACTGCAAATCAATCTGCATTGCCCATCATCATTGCCAATTCCCATCACAATCTCGCGTAACTCCATCTCTCAAAGCAACATACTTTCCACATTCTCGATAAATGTCAAGCCTGATGTACCACAATTACGGAGATTGAATATGGTGCTCTTCATCTGCCTCACGCTTATGGCGTACCAGTGGAGTTTCTACGACATTTTTGCGTAGGGGTGAATTTGGGCCAATCAGCTCGCTTCAAATCAAGCTAATCTCGCCTTCTATTTCCTACGATTTGCTTCATGTCCTATACATTTGGGGTTCTGTCTTCATCGCTATTGACGCACATACAGCTTTGATTGGCCCCAACCTCTTAGATAATCATATCTATCAGGTCAGTCATCTTACGAACTTCAGCAGAGTCAGACCTGAACAAATGTTTCTGATCCCTGTCATATTTTGGCACTCACGGTTTGAATTTACCAGATTCTTCGAAACATGAGGTCCACAGATTGTCCACAGTCCCAATGGTTCACTCAAGGAATGACAGGACTATGAGCAAGATGTAACTTTGATGATGGCGTGAGTTTGAATATGATCTTGATCAATGTCAAGATATTGACATGTTCTCTGTTTTCAGCGACTGGTATCATGAGTCAGTGCAAACTTACCTTTTGTAATTCGGATGCAAATGAGACCGTAAATCCTTAATCGTCTCTGAGTCAAAATCACTTTCAAAACTCGGAATGGTAGCACGAGCGATGACATTCTCAGATAATACCAATCAGCAGGATTTAATGTTGTCCCCGCCAAAAAAAACTATGTAGCAAAAGGTATGTACGCGTACATACTTGCTTTGAGTACCGTAAATATGAAATGAGATCAGTTTTGATTTGCAAAAATGATCAAACATGATTATTCCATTCAATGTGTTAGATTTCAAGTTTCAGATCTGTAAACAAAATAAGATGATCATCAACAACATTATGATTCATTCCCTAGAACATCTTCCAATCTTCCAAAGATTTTATGTTCATTCAATCCCATGAATAAAAAGTAAAATTAAAGCCCTGATACAATATGAGAATATAAAAGTTACAGATTCAACCAAGAAAAAAAAGACAATGAAGAAATCAAACAACTCTCGAGATGTTTCCTTCATCAGTTATTACCGTTATAGGATCAGATTTTACTTTAGGTTGTGGCTCTTGAATTTGATCAATCTTGTTTTCTGTTTCGGTTAGACCAGTTTCTTTTTGAAGAGCTTTGCCGTGGTAATGAGTGGAGGTTTTAGCAGCTGGCCAAAGATCAAGTATAAAAGTCTGATTGTTTTTTTTCAAAAAGACCATTAGATATCAAGAATTAGTTGAAATTAAAGTATATCAAGTGTGAAAGGAAAAAGAGATGGCTTACCATAAAGTAGAACATAAGGATAAAAGAAACAAGCCATTCACAAGCACCAGCAGCAGAGATCACAACGTTACAACGATCCGAAGTATTTTTTCCATGACAGATACCATATAAGATAGCAAAGAGAACAGCAACTCCAATGGCTAAACCAACGATACATAATTTAAGAAGAGCATTTCTTTTTAAATGAGCTCTTGATGGGTGATCTTGATGTAAATAAATGATTTCTATCGTTTGACAGATAGAAGAGAATGCAACGCATAGGATGAAAAGGATTGTAAAAGACCAATGTAATGTAGAGTGTGCGAACGTATTAAAGCAGCTATGGGAAAGAAACAGTCAACTCGATGTTTCTTAACTTTTGTGAGATTTGAAGATAAAAACTTACGATAACATTAATAACCAAAAACCACCTAAAGTACCAGTGATTAAAGAAGCAATACCCCAATAAGTTTCTCTACGTCTGATTGTACCGGGTATCCGATTTGAATGTCTAAGCCATCTTTCAGATAAAAGACTTAAAGTATAGAATATAAATACCAGGGCACAACCTGGTATAAATAAAGCTAAGTGAGCAGCTCCTGCATCGGCTATTGAGGCAAAGGGATGAATTTTACGATTCGTGTTAGGAAATTCCAAACGGTCAAGAGAGGAAAATTTGATGTTTTTTTGACATGAAATTGGTACGTACAAATGAAGACTACTGTTGCTTCTCTATCTTTGTATTGTCGATGATCATCACGTAAGATCCAAAGTAAAAGTAAACCTAAAAGGGTAGAAAGCCAAGCTAGACTTGCCATGACTGGAAACCTTTTTGGTTTGCAACAAAAACAGAAATCAGTCTTCTCTCTTTCAACCAAGCTGGACGCGTCAAAGGGATGATGGTAAAGAAGGCTGTTTACCAAACATAAGCTCCGTAGGTGATAAACTTCATTTTTGTTCCTCTTGTAAGTTTGAAGGCTTTTGAATGGGTTTCGGATGTCAAAGGAAGTTCTTTAGGATTAAAGGTTTTGGAATTAATGAGTTTGGTTTTCGATGGAAAAGTCGAAGGAATTAAAAGATTAGTAAACAAGAAATCTAAAAAGAGAAAGGTCACAAAGGATATCGATTTTAAGAACAATGAGCAAAATGAATTATAAACTAGACTAAGACGAATCGAATGAAAATTTCAAATCAATCTGGAATAGGACCAAGTGAAGACAGGATCAAGATCAGGATGCATTCGAATTAGGAGAAGGCCTATTAGTCAACTTGTGTCCATTCGTTATTCGCCATTCGCCATGAGTTGCCATTTCTACTATCTTGGTATGTTTGACATTCGCCATTTGAGATTGATTGTATGCGTCACATCCATCAGGTTGGATCATATCATATCATATTGGATGGAGATCGTAACTATCGTAAGTCAGCAAACTTGGAATCGAACCAATCAAACTTTAGATTTATCAAACCTCTGACGTCATCTCATCGTGAACCACTTTGATATTGGCGAAGTTCCAGACAAGCTCATGTCACAGATAATTCACACTTCTATCAATCACATATCGTGAGTTTGGGGAGTTTCACAACGGTTGATCAAGTTCATTTTGGGTGAAGCAAACTCAAGGACAATTCTAGCTTACCCAAAATAACTGGAAGTTCATTAGGATAATGCTTAGCTGATTGTCAGTGATTTGAGGTATTGAAGTCTGCTTCATGATACGAATTGAGTCAGTAGGGATCTTCAAAGAGATGAATAAGAATACAGAAAAAATTGAATGAGAAGAGGAAACCCTCAAAAAGGAAAAGAATCACCTCTTTGTCTTCACATCAATATGTGCTACTCAAACTGCTTGTATATCTGAACTTGGCTCTCTTATATCCAAGAAGACAGGACGCCTACAAATGATGATGATCTAAAATTATGAGAAACCCAGTAACAAAGGAAAGAGATCAAATGCAAAGAACAAAAGAATAGGCCGTTTAAATAGTGAACAACAAAATGATAACGCAATTGTGCAAACGAAACAAAACGACATGACGTCATAACACAAAATGAAAGGCTGAGAGAAAGATGTATACTCTTCTTCCTTCACGAAAGTTTCTTTGAGATTCTGCTTTGCAATTGTGTGGTTTGGCAATATGTTAACAACTGATGTAGTCAAACTCATACCTTCTCGATCTCTATATCTACCTTGACAGTCGTGGTGGTCTTTCATATCTCAGGCCGCATCTGATAATTTTCGAAAGACAAGACGTTGGATCGAGTTGAATTCTCTCCGAGATCCTTCAACTGATCCAATCAAAAGGGACTGAATGGATTTCTTATGACGGTTGATAATTTTTACAAAAATTCATACTCAAGTCATATCGTACTGACTCGACCTCTCTCCTCAAAAAAATCTATGAGCGCTTCCAAAATGCCTCTTGAAATACTGCTGAATAAAATTTTGATTTGCATTTTTGAATGAGGAATTAACAATCAGCCTAAAACCCAATACAAAATTCTAATACAATAAGTCAACAAACAAATTAATCATGTTCTCTATATCACAATTTTGAGTTAAAAAGCTAACAACAACATTTTTTTTTATAAAACGTCCTTTCACCTCTCTACTCTTCAATGGAAAAAAACGAATCTCATAATCCAATCTTTCCTTTCTGACTTTTCTTTCTACTCCAAATCTGATCTCGACCAAAGACCCAAACTAAAAGAAAATTAAAAAGAACATATAAAAAGAATATTCCTAAAACATGATAACTTTGTTGATAAGCTCCTTTGGTACCTAGAAGTTCATCTACAAATTCATCCCCATTCGAGTAAGGGCAGTATTGACATTGATTGTTAACCTTACCAAAACCTGACATGTACTCCTCGCATCTGCGCGAAAGTGCGAGTGATATAAATCATACATATCATCAGACGATGATGAGGTTCATTGAGGATTGTGTGTAAAGGTTACTCACGTCATCGATGGTGGTGGAGTGATATCGACCCATTCGTGATCCACACAACGTACTGGCACATCATGTAAAACGACGGATAACACTGCCCTCACATACCATTGGAATGGTGAGACTGTGTAATGCGACCAAAGTAAGCTATGGGTTTCCAACCCAGATGTGATCAGAAGGAGACGTACTCCAATACATCCATCTCCAGTAAAATGGCATTTGATCATATGGTCTATAGCATCACCAACAAAATGTTCAGCAATATATCACAAATTCAAGTAGAAGAAGAATGAATGCAAAAGATATTCACATCAAGCTTCCGTTGAACGCTTCCATCGATACCAAGAAGAATGGTAGAAGATTGGCTACTACGCCAATTGTAGGTGCCAATCCAGATATCCAAATAGCCCATGTTACCTATTCATATGCAAATCGATGTCGGTGTCAGTGATGATCAAAGAATAAGTAGGAAAAAGTATGCTACACACCTGGAACAAGAAAAACAATTGGACAGCGATGAAGGCTAAGAAAAGCAGTAGAATTGTGATCGGTCTGTGAGTAAGGGGAAACGCCGCATTTAGAGAACCAGAAGGAAAACTCACTGAACGCTATGGTTTCAAAATTGATCGGATATCCAACTATAACCAAACCCAATCATTGTCATGAGCTTCTTTCCAACCCGATCAAAAGTGAAATCAAACTCACCACCCCAAAACCAAGTGATCCAAAAAATAAGGCCAGATGCGATACAATATGGCAATTCAGCCAATACGAAGCCAAGGGTCAAACTTGATTTACGATAAACACCCGATCGAGATTCTCGTAATTGGTATACATTCTTGAGTAAAAAAGATTTCATGATCAATTGATTCATGATCACCGGAGGAACAAAGAGAATCAAGAAGACACTAAAGACTCTTGACTTCAAACCAGATAAAGATAATGGTTCTTGGGTTCCAAAGCTCAATCCTATCAGTCCTCCAATGACTAAAGACGTAAAGAGTTGTGTAAAACTAAAGACGCTATCTCTCCAGAAATGCAATGAACATCGTCGAGTAAGTTCTAGGACCTCTTCTAACCAAGTTTGGGCACCTCTTGAAGCGTCTGTGGCTGGATAGCCTACTATTTGTTGCGAAAGTTCGTCAAGCCTGGATATCACTTCGATCTGTTCACGTGATTGAAGCCAGCGGAGTGCATTGGATTCACGGACAACGATGCTCTGACGTCCACGTGGATCTGTGACAATAATCGAGCCTTCCACGGTTGGTTTACGGTTTGTCCGCTCGAACGAGGTAGTTTCATTCGATCCATCCAAGTGAGATTCTTCCTCCTCCTCCTCATCTTGCTCATCCTCCCCCTCATCCTCATCCTCATCCTCATCCTCATCCTCATCTTCATCTTCATCTCCGCTCACCATCTCAATCAGATATTCCGCTGGATTCATACCCACTCCACATCTGTTTCCTACCATTCGATCTTCAAACCACTCAACAGCTCGTTCCCTTGGTCCAAAGTAGACAGTCCGTCCACCACGTTGAAGTAACAAAAGTCTGTCAAATTGTTCAAACATCTCCTTCGATGGTTGATGGATAGTAACTATGACACCTAATCCAGTCCCCTTTGCCAAGGAGCACAAGAGCTGAATGATATGGGCAGCCGCTCTTCCTTCTAATCCGCTCACAGGTTCGTCCACGCACAGCACCCGAGGTCGAGCCACCAATTCTACGGCAATGCTAAGTCGTTTGCGATCCTCAAGGCCCAGGCCAGCTTCAGGAGTTCCTATGATGGCATCAGCTATCGAGACTAACCCTAACATGTCCATCACTCGCTCTACATCTGCCAGTTTCGCCCAACGGGGTACCGAACGCGGTTGTCGAAGCAAAGCTGAGAATCTCAAAGCTTCTCTGACCGTTGATTTTTCACCTGAATGGCACATTCGAAACATGCAATTTAGTCTTCGGGGTCCATTTAGAGAATATACAGTGAAAGAGGTAACGAAAGGTTGAAACCGAAAACCAAATAGAGGCTCACAATGACAATCGATTTGTCCGACAAAACCGATAGATTTGTACGTCTCGGAACTGGGGCTTCGTCCATCTACCAGTACCCTACCCGACATACAGCCATCTGTCTCAGAAGATAATCTTCCTGCAATGACATTCAAAAGGGTCGTTTTACCAGCGCCTGATGCACCCATCCTTTTTTCGGTCCGAGGAGGAAACGAGATGAGTCTTGTGACGTAAGCGACCATCATAGACTGAAAAGACTCACAGGGCTGTACATTCGCCAGGCTGAATATAGCCTGTGATCCCAGTGAGAAGGTCAACAGGACCACTCGGCGTCTTGACTGACCAACTAAGATCTTTAAACTAAGAATTCACATGAATAAGTATTCGGCGATAAACTTAACTCCTCTTTCAGACAGAAGCTGGGATAGTGGATTGGTACCCAAAGCAGTGTACTCACAGTTACGACTGCCGGGTCAAATTGAGCCAAGGAGTCACCGATCAACCCATCATGTACATCAAGTAGATGGGCCCTAACCATATTATCATCATTGCCATTAGTTTCCTCTCCTTCCTTGCTTTCTTCCGACTCTTCTATACCTTCCAGCTTCCTCAACTTATTTCTAAAACTTTCGCTATCTTTGAACACTCTTACTGCACCCAATTTGAAAAAGTCTAAAGTAGAGCTGAACCAAATTGAAGCGAAAAAGAATATGAGGGCCAAGCCAAGGATCGACAGTAAGTTGGGAACCAAATGGTCGGATGAAAAACCATAAGATTCCTTTAGATAATCTTCGCCTTTCACCATTAATGAGCCTACTTGAGCACCTGGGACTGCACAAGTTTGATAAGCTGGATCATTATACGACGGTCCGCTGGGTACGATATGTTGCTCGGAGCATTTTAATTCAAGTCCACGGAACTCGTTCGCCAAGACCGCCTAAGGAGGAGAGAGGAGAGAGGATTGAGTTTCTATGTATGGATCAAAGCTTGTCGGATGAGTTGAGCAAAATATGCCTAACCTCATAAGCGTACGAAATTGGATCAATGTAGTATCGAATCCATCTCAGACCTGGTCGAATAGTCGGGGTAGGAATGAAGTATCCGGCATATCTATCAAGATGAAACGAAAAGCCCAGAAATGTTGGAACAGGTCAGCTGGATGCGATTCAAATATCTCAAGAAATCCCCATACATACACTACAAGTATATTAAGCGTGATACCACAATATCTCATGGCCTCGTCAAAGGATGGTGATAATGACGCAAACATTCTAAAGATGGCCGTCAAATTAAGAGCCGTGGCATAAACTGTGATTGATACCAGAATCAGTGAAAGTAAGCAGTCTGATTGTTCGGGAATCTCATCAGTCCAAAGAGTATAACTGACCAATCAAAAGATATGTTAGGAAGTGGGTGATATCAGCTTGTAGACCAGCCATAAAATATGTGATGGAACCAAAGAGTGAAACTTGAAATGCAATCAAAGGAAGATCGCTAATAGTCCGAGCTAATGCGAGTGCACCTGGAGAATAGAACCCAAATCGTCGATGTCGTTGAACTATAGGACGGCCAGCGAGTGTGTTGGCCAATTCTGATAGTTGAAGGTATCCATTGAACAGGATTGAAAGGAACAGGACCGATCCTCTGGTAAAAGCTGCTTCAGTGGTAGCTGGAAGTTGATAGAATAAGGAGCCAATGATGAATGACAGCATTACATTCACTATTGTCTTTGTCGTGTATGGTCGTAGATCGGCTCGAATCAAAGCCCACTGCCGTAAGACAAGGTATGCTACCTGTCTGAAGTAATTGACTGTATATGATGAGGAATTAGGTGTCCACCTATCTTTCTTGGCGCGATTGGCATGTAAGATGTGATGAGCCGGCCCGGAGGAAGGATAGATCGACTCGTATTCAATCATCTCCTGTTTAAGGGTATCATATTGCTTAGAGTGCTCGTAGGCCTTCACGAAGTCGAGCGGGGTACGGGGTACACGATCGTGATAACCGTCTCGAATGCGACAAGTCTCCGGATCGGTGACTGCACAGAGGAAATCGGCTGCAGGCTGTGCATCGGCTCGTTCAAAGCCGAGTTCTTCAAAATATTTCACTGCCTCTGAGATTGGACCAAAGTAAATCTGATGACCCGAATAGAGCAGGAGGAGCTTATCGAACTGAGAATACAATGAATCTGAAGCCTGACGTAAGCCTACAATTGCAGATCTTTTCCCTAATCTAGCCCATTCTTTAAGACTATCAATCATCTGAATTGCAGTAGAAGAATCGAGACCAGCTGTAGCGTTATCGAGACACAGGATCGAGCAATCTGTCATCAATCCCTCTAAAATGCTCACTCTCCTTCGTTCACCACCACTAAGCCCGTGTACATGGCTCGATCCAACGGGCGTGTCCAAGTTTGATAAGTTGAGTCGGAAAGCTCTAATCCAAGCTGAGATTTCAGTTAAAGTCCAATCTTTACGACTCATCCCATCAGATCGCCTTTCTGGAGTCTTGCAACGAGCTGCCAGAGACAAAGTTTGGCCGAGTGTGAGACTTCCGAAATGATCATCAGTCTCTTCAACTAAGACTACTTCGGACTGCAAACCGAGTTGATGGAGAGCTTTGGGAACGAGTGAACCATAGTCAAGTTGACCATCTATGATCGAAAATTTTGCTTCAGTTGAGGAAAGAGTTCGAAGGGTACTAGTGACTCCACTACCAGGTCGACCTAGAACGAGTAAAAGCTCAGATTGATGGAGAAGCCCATTGAGATGACTTAGGACTAGAATGGTGCGAGGGTTGGTCGGTTTTCGAGAGAGTAAATAGGTGTCTATTAGTGTTGTGAGTTTGAAGAGAGGGGTGGTAAAGAGTCGAATAAAAGCGCGTGGTAGATTGAGGACGAGAACATGATCGGAAGAATCGCTGTAGACAGATAGTTGACGAAATCGAAGTGGTAGACCTTCGGTTTTGAGACCAAGCAAATCAGAAGTGTGAGCTCTGGCTTGAAGGAAATTAGAAGTCGAACGACGTGAACGACAAGTCTTGATAATACTTGAGTTGGTGTTGATGTTGGTGTCGGTGGTAAGTGGGACTGAAGAGTTATTTTGATCAATAGTTGTAGATTGATCGATAGTAGTAGGATCGATGGATTGATCTGAAGTGGATATCAAGTTTTGAGGTAAATTGATCGTAGTCATCCTTTAAGAAGCTTCTTATGTAAGGGTAATGAGAATAGTCGATGATGATGATGATGATGAAATGTTGAGAATAGTCATGGAGGGAAAAGAAATTGGTCAACAGTTGATAAATAATTTCGAACGACTTTTACGTACTCCAAACCGTGCATACAGTCAACTCTACACTCAAAACTCTCATGATGCTCTACAACTTCATCAATCATTCATCAATCAACTCTCGATCTTGTCCTCACAGGTCCTCACACCCCGTCAAATCCCTTGATCGTCATTATCTTGGTGGTACCAAACCTACTACTCCACACCGGAACCCCTTCGAATCAGAATCACTCTTAAAACACTTCAAGTTGATGATCAAATTCCAACGCCTCTCTGTGTGCCGAAACGCCTACTTTTGGAGCGAATCATGAGCTTCTTGAAATTCTCAAGCGCGTTGACCATCGCCCAATGTATCATACGATTCCCAAAAGCATAGGCGTATGGAATCTTGATTTATTCGGCATCCATCCAGACATCCGCGGTTAATTGATATTTTGCACATCTGTGTTGTTTATCGCGATCGGGATCAGAAATGGAGCTCAAGCAGGCGGAAGCGTTGACAGCAAGCAATTCAACCTCAGGCCGCTTCATCGGCCATTTCCGCGCTTTTTCTACCATATTGAAAACCGCGGATAAAATGGCTTCGCATATGCGGATTGAAGTGATGGACCTCTTGTTCAGTGATTTGACCGTGCGAATGGTCCAAGCAAATGCTCAGTTCATCAACGCTGGCTCAAGAACTTGCCCATTTGAAAGAAATTTATCGAAGTGATGAAAGTGATGAAAGTTATGCTGCCAGGTTCTGCCTCAAATTATCTCGATATTATATTCAACTCTGACTTCTCTAAAGGCTTCCTTGATAATTCATCAACTCATACCCGTCTCATCACCGTCCTTGTCAATCATTCAACAAGATGTCATCAGAATTGCGAATGGACATAATTGACTTTGCAATTCACCTCCCTTCGAATGTAAACCCATACATCGCCTTGGCTGACCATCTAACCAACGTGGAAAAGGTACTGGTTTCTTGATTTGTCAGGATTATCGAAACTTGCTGATCCTTCTATGTATCAGGTCACAGGGCTACCAGTCTGGGCCATCGCCGTACAGAGCTTTACAATTTTTTCGTATGTTGGGTGAGGTTGATGTAACATTCAGATCTCAAGGGGGCCAAAGAGATCACCCGCTCAAATTTGTCATCTCTGTGATCTTGAACGTTACAACCAGCGTGCTACTAGGGGCTATATGGCTCTTACGCGCGAGGTTTTTGACGAAAAATTTTAAATTTGTGTCAATATCAAATCGTGAGTGTTGAAAATCGTGACGTAAGAATTGGTCTATCACTTGTACTGACTCTATCGTTTGTTGGCGCCTTAAATGTGATGATAGTTGGGCTGATTGAGATCGACCTGGTGAACACATTAGCTCTTTTAGGTGTCGCATATGCTTCAGGTCAGTATCACTTTCTCGTCAATAAGGAGAACAAAAAACTCTATTTCGCTTGCCCACTTCCTTTGATTTTTCTAGTCAGTGTTGCTTACCGCTCGTCAATTTCAAACTATGTATACAGTATCGATTCCGGACCTCATCTATTGGCAACTGGTCCACACGGGGAGATGTAGGGTCTATGGCGCCGGAATCTTGGTTATGGGCGGTAAATTCGTCCTCCTTTTGCACATGGCATTGTGAGTGATACTTATGAAAGTATAGATCATCAATCCAGAGTAAACTGATTGCGCTGTGCCTGTTAGGTGTAAGTCATCAACTCACTCGTACGTACCCATAAAGAGAAGCCCTGATATTCGTCAGACCTACCCATATATGCAGCTTTTCTGTGGGCATGCGCATGTAATCGGGCCACAGCTTCTTACAGTCAGACATGGATGCACCCGAACGGAAGGGACAAAGGCTTGAAACCATTACTGAGATGCTTTATGAATGGCTGCTATGTGACAGGCGTCCTTCTGACATACAGTCAGTAGCGTGTGGCTTCATGATCTAGATAGATAGGTGGACCTTGATGTTTGAATGCTCATGTTCAATTTTCTCAAATAATCAGTCGTTATCGCATACCTTTGCAGCGGCGTGAGTATCGAATACACTGCGGTTGACTCGATCTTGCACAACGTTATCGATGAGCTCTACGCCAGATCATCTGATTACTATTCTCCACAATACAATTATTTGGACCCCTTGAAAGTCCTGTCCCGGGCAGATCCTGCGGTATCTCATTTTGTACGCGATATTCTTTGCATTCCGCAAAAAACCGTGGAACAATTTTTGATTCTTCCTCGCGCAGCGGAAAATGCTCCAATTTCACCAAATGGCTAGTACCTTTTATGTGTCTGCGATCTTTTTCCTTTGCATTGTACGTTCTTGAATGACCCTGCGGTCCAAGGATGATAACTGACTGTTGTTTTGGAAGATCTATCTTCCATTGTGCGCGTTCGCCCTAGGAAATGGCTCGTCTTCTTCCCTCGTGGATCAATGTAGAAACGCGGATGCAGATCAAATCGTATTGAACAAACATGCAGAGACTGTCAAGGCGCGAAAAAAGCTGATCTTGTTTCAAGCATTTCTGGTTGCCACTGGCACATTGGCACATGCTCCCAATCTCTTAGCTCAAGTCAGTGCGCTGTACCAACGTATCACTGATTATTTGGCAAAATGGCTGAGCTTATACTGTTATAAATCTCCTTCAGCTAAGATTCAAGTCTGAGAAAGTGTTTGTGGATACGGATTGGTGGCTTCTCACTCTCATCGTGAGTACATTATATCCGTGTTGCTCGTTTTATTTCATACCACCTCTCTGAAAGTTCTGGGAATGCGCAGGGTCTCCATCTTCCCTCTTCCATCTGGTGCAATGGGTTGGTCGTTGATGACAATAGATCTATACATATACTGAAAGCTGATTGTATCTGGATTCCATAAAGGCTGTTGATATTTCTCAACCTAAATTTAGATCCACAAGCTTCAAGGAACAATCGGCAGCCATTTCCAAAAATTCAGAGGCTCCTACCAACTTTCAGCATTCTTCGTCTGAATTCCTTAAATCGAAGTGAAGGGAATAAACATTCAGAAAATATGGTGAATTCTCACTGAATGCTAGTGACTAACTCGGTTCTTAACCTGTGAGAGTTCAGTTAGTGGTAGGAAGTTGTGATAGTTGTGATATGCCTCAGTGATCAGTATGTGTTTAATAAGGATGGTCTGTGACACGTGGAAAAGTTTCGATTTGTAAATATTAGAGAACAATTTCACTTGGAAACTAAAGTGGCACCGCATGATTCTGAAATCAGTGAGTGTTCGATAAATTTTGTTTGAACAGGAATTTCAAGAAGAAGCTTCAGATTAAGATTACAGTTCATTGATTTTGCATCGAGTTATTGATACACTTGATACTGCAGCACTTCGTTGTAAGCCTGAAGTCTATAAACATGTGGGTAGATACCTAAACATGTTTCCAGCAGAAAGTTTTGATCACACATTTTATGAGAGCTATACTTTGCTTTTTTGAAGGTCTCATAGCTAATTTTTGTAAATTTCCACAGGATGGTTCAAGATCCTTGGTCGGTTATGGCTGCAGCTAGATCAATGAGTCCAACTATTTATTTTGTTCATCAAGTCACGCGGAAATCGAGATTGAGTGGAAGATGATTTTGATAAACCTCTTGAAACAGAAGCGCTGGGACAGCGCAGGTGAGAAACAAGAGGCTCTCAAATGGATAGGAACAACATTATGATCTTACTATCTTTTGTTTCTTATTGATGTTTATCTTTTTTTTCTCATTATGTTTAGGTTGGTTTTCCCAGGTTTGCACTGCTGTGTTGGAGAAGAGTGCTTTCACTTATGGAATTTCTGACCAGAAATCACATTCTGTAAATTCTTTAATGCAAAAATGAAACGGATGGCAATATTTGGCGCCTGGATTTTGAGGTCCAACACCTGGTTGTCGGATAGTTAGATTTTCACAGCCCAATTTGAAAGTAAACCGGGCTTAAAAGCGGGCTGCATGCGTATTTTCTCACAAATTTTGCATTTGCGTAAGAATCATCATGTTGTGGACCTCTTTTGTGGTACATCTTGGTATAATTAGGTTAGAGCATCTCCAATGCGGACCTGTTCTGTAAACCAAATACAGACCCAAAAAAAGATTGCTGGAAAAATTATGACAGCTGTATTTCATTTTCAGGTTCATTGCATCCAATGTGCACATGCAGTATAAGTTTTTGGGTCGTTTTGAGCTGCCCAAGTTGCCAAACTCTCACCCAATTGAGCCACCAAATAGCCATGGATTGGTTGGACAATGAGAAGATAGGACACATCTGGTGACTTTATCACCACATGCGCCAAATGCCTGTCCAATACTGGGACAATACAGCTTGCTCTAAAAATTCAGTTGGTACTCCATACAACACCGGAACCGCTACGAAACGCTCCAGATTCTGGGCACCCTAGAGAGCGGTGGCACAGGCTCCGAAATGAACCGCTGCGCACTCAATCGCTATTTTTTTAAAATAAAATCCTCAGGCGATATCGTAGTGCAGTAAGCGCTACAATATCGCTATATATCGCGCTATGGGGCCAGAATCAAGATATTGAAAAAATCAATTGCGCTTTTCAAAAAATCAATTGCACTTTAGATGTATGTGACAGTGCACTATCAAGAATCAAGAAGCCAAAGGAAAACAAAAAAGAGAAATGAAAACAAGTTTTTTTTGATTTTTATGAAGCGACCTTTTGACATATAAAGAAATAGAAATTTGAGATACCATTTGAATTTGTATCGATTTTGAAGTGTATAAAGTGTTTGAGATAAGACTATCGATTTTTTTTCTTGCTGTTTCATTTTTTTTTTCTATTTTGTCTATATAGCCTTGAAGTACCTTAGCAGCTTCTGCAAAAACTCCCTCAGGGATTATCCCCTCCTTTAGCCAAGCTTGGGAACCAACTAAACACTCCATGGTCTTAGGCAACATGCTGCCTTGAGAAGGTGAACAGACGTCGGCAGCGGCCGAAAACGTGCGCTCACATGCGCAAGACGTAGCTGATACTGCTAGATATTCGCGAGCAAGGTTGGCAAGAGTAGGGTAACGGTGTTTGTGTTCCTGTAAGTAAATCAAAGATTAAGTCAGCGGGAATGATAGAAAGAGTAGACAGAAGAAAGACAAACCTTCCACCATTCAAGGGGGGTTTGATCTTTTCTAATTTTATCATGACCCTTCAAATAATCTTCAAGCTCCGTAGAAGTCTTGTTTGTGTTGACATCGGATTGTCCAAATATATCATATTCATCAGGCTCCTCAGTATCGTTGTCGTTTTTGGCGGTTGGGGTTGGCTCGCGGACAGCAGTTTCTTGCACAAGTTTATCAAAAGCATTCTTAATCAATCGGTTAGCTTCAGCATCATGTTTGGGATAATAAATGGTAAAGAACTTTGTTCGAAAGCGCGGGTTGAGGACCATGGCAAGGACAATTGCTTCAGAATCGGCGGCTTCATCTCGATACTCGTCAAGCCACTTGATCATGACAGAAATCGCATTGTCTAGACTAGGAAGGGAGTAACATTCTTCTTGATGGGCTTTAAGCTCGGTGATAACTCTGTTGTATTCAGCGAGGAGAACACAACCAGTTGGGGTGTCACCCTCAACTCTGGCTGTTGCATTGACAAAGGTCTAAAAGATGCAGTATATTAGTTGAGAAGTAAATGAAAGTTGATAAGTAAGAATACCAATTTGAAAAAACATTGTCTCACCTTTAACACCTTATTAACCAACTCAACAGCTTCCCATTCGTCGTCTGGTGAGAATTGTGACTCCTTTGAAGAAGCGTGCCCTGCGATCGGCCGCGATCATTGAGTTGATGATCTGTAAGACGAATTATCAGTCGTGTTTTACAAGGCCTCTTGAGCATACGTCCTTTGTATCCCATACGGGCGGCGCGGGTCTTGAAGTCATTGTGACGTGCGGCACTACTAGCTATCTGTCCAGAAATCGCATCTACCTATATATGAGATTGGAGAGAATAGGAATGATTTGTATCAATATTCCTGGTGGGATTATTGAGATAGAGAGAAAAAGTGATGAAAGGAAGAAACTGACCTTTTTGAGGGCTTGTGCAACTATATCTTCCTTGTCACAAGCAATCCCTCCAAATACTTCACCTACTAGATCCTCAACTTCATCTTCGTCATCGAGACCATCGGCCTCATCTGGAAGATTGGCTTCATCCCCTTCGTCCAATTCCTCACCGTACTCAATCGGATCCTCACCGTCATTAACCTTGATTCCAGGAACAGGGAGAGTGGCACCGTGGGGGATAGATGGTTTTGTACGACCAACTGTTTGACCAATGGCCTTGAGACCATGACCAACAACAAGATTGAGTTTATGAGCGTAGCATCGGACATGATGACTCGAGCTATCCCAATCTGCCGGATCTTCAGCGTCTGAAAACATTGAGTCGAGTGTGGCTGCCATTGTTCGATTATTGCCTCCACTATCAGTGGTCTGGGCTACCATGTAAGTATGGTATAATTAGAATAAAATGTGGAAAGAGGTATCGAGATGAAATGTGAAAATAAGTTTCGAGATGAAAAAGATAAAAATGAATTAGAAAAAAGATGAAAGAGAAGTGCCACTTATCTTTTTGTGAAGGTTGTGTTTGATCAAGAATTTACCAATGGGTTGAGCAAGAAGAACCCCGAAGTGGCGCCAACTTACCATCTTGAGAGTAAGATGTGTAGATTTGTATTGCCAGTTATTGTCGACGTAATTGGCTGAGGCTCCAAAGAATGCATATCGATTTCCTTTTGTCGTCCAAACGTCGTGAATCAAACAAAATCGACCCTTGTTTTCCTGTAATGAGACAAAGAAAACATGATCAGACAAATATTTCGAAATTGGACTAGGGAGAGGTAGAATGTTACTTACTTGCAATCCAGTAATGGCTTTCTTATGCAATTCAGAAAACAGATTGACTGATTGCTGGGAAGCCCATGTCTTAGATCGGACTGTGGCACTTCGATTAACCAAGTGAAAAGCCGCACACAAGGTAACGTCTTCAAACCAAGCCCAAGGGAGGGCTTGTCAAACGATCCACATGACAAGTATCATGTTTAGTAAATCAACGCTGAATTTTGGTCCACTTACAAAAGAATCCAAAGTGTTGGTTTGTTCCTTTTTCTCAGCCTCGAGTTTCTCAGTGTAGGTGGGTGGTAGATCGAGACCAGCGGCGATTGCTTGGTGTCGCTCCTTGCAGGAAGGTCAAAATTCGTTGCCATCACGATGGCCCCATAGTGCAAAGTACGTGGTTGGTTGCTTAAGGTATGTATTCAAACACCATCGGCATTTGTATGACCGACCCTAGGTAAGAAAGAAGTGTCAGGCACGAGGATCGATATAACTAAACTATAGAATCAGATCACAATCTTACCTTAGGAGGGAAAAAATAAAGAAGCATCTTCTTCACAGCAAGACTTTGAACCTTGTTATATCCGACTTCCTTGTTAGGCTCGACAATCTCGATGTCTGATCCTTGTGACAGGTCCACTTCGTCAGGGACCTCATAGGGCTAGATCAATCGAATCATTAGTATTAAACTTATGAACTAAGTTACTAAACCAAGTCTTACCTCCAGATTAGACTTCTTGACTGGTCGAGCTGTGCCGTCAGAAGTGCTTGGTGATGGTGATCTAGCATGTTTGCTAGTTGATGAGCAAGGCTAAAAATAAGGTAAGTTAAGTCAGTCTTGGTTTCATGATTGTAGAATCAAGGAAATGAATGATCTGACCTTTCCTTGTGCGTTCGGTTTCACTTTTGCTTTTTCTGGTCCGTTGGCCCAAGTTTTCTTTTTGATGACGGCCGGAGGGCGTGGTGAAGCACGCCGACCAGCAAGTGGTCCAGCTGCAGTTGATTCATCCTCAGTAGCGTCTTCGGTAGCTGACGAGACAGACAAGGTGAGAGAAGCACACGAGTCTTTGGGTGGGATCACAAAGCCTGCCTGTGTACGAGAGGGGCTACGTGGGCGAAGAGTTCGGGTGCTTTTACCTGGAACAGAGAGATGGTTTTGAGTCGAACTTTGAGATTGAGAATCAGAGACCATGATTGATCAGTGAATGGAGACAGATGTTTGATAGAAAAGGAAAACTGAAAAAAGAGAGCTTTCGAAGTTTCAAAAGACACATACCTTTTAAATCTTCGAAAGCTTTGAACGGCGGTGAACCACAAGTCGGCCACCAACCAGCTCCCATAAGGAAGGTAGAGCCATGCATTGGCGTCCATCGATTGATACGGAATGGTAAGGTGATTGTACAGTTGGTATGGTGTTTCTTGATTGAGTGGGAATGTTGAGAGGTGGAGACTCGAGTCAAGTGGCAGAGGGGAAATCAACTACATACAGATGGGTGAAAGGGTTTTCAACCCCAGCCTACCTGTATGTTTTGCTCCGATATATATCGGAGCAACAACCCCAGGCCCGGGTTTTGCAGCAGTGGCTGCAATATGGGAAACTCTGGCCCTGGGTGTCGCTGCGGATCCTCCGCTATGTAATCCAAAGGATGTAGCGGAGGTTTTTATCGCTTCGAAACCGCTCCGAAACCGCCATATATTTCGGAGCGGTTCCGGTATTGCTCCATATTTGGAGTACTGACCGTGTGAAACCTGTTTTGCTGGAAATTGAGGCTCACACGCATGGTGAGCTGTTACCTTTCCAGCCCGCGCGGGATGCTTGTTTTGTGACCTAGACCTGCAAACGTAAAATATACCTTATGTGTATGTCAGAAACGTTACGTTTGCAGGTCTGCGTTGGAGATGCTCTTAGTCATATACAATATGTAAAAGTCAAGTGACATTAGATTTCATTTCAATACCATTTATACAACTTTATAAACAAGCGTGATGAGTAAATGAATGTAATATGAGAGGATATGATTATAACGAGAGCAGAGAGAGATCAACACAAACAGTCTCTATTTGTCAGTCTTGAGTAGTTTGGCCCAGGTATGCAAATGACATTGATACTTACCAATCCAACTGGGTATCATAATAGTCTTGAGCATTGATGTGTTTCGGTGTCTACCAAAGACATCAGGTGAAGGCAGAACAGACAGGTCTCTGGCCTCCAAAGCAAAAAAATGATTGTGATTGACAAACACAAATACAATTGGGATGTGCGTGTTTGGTGTGGTGTGATAAGGGAAAAAGGTGTTGCAGGTTTCTTGGTGTGGGTCCAACAATATAGTTAGACAATCATAAGCACTTGCTATTATAAACCCTGTATATGGCATCCATAACCAGTAACGGTCAGAGAATTTGACTGTGTGGTGATCAAGTCGAATGAGTAAATCTTGGACTATCTTGGAAGCCACTGATTTAGTGCTCGAAGTCTTGATGGGACAGGTGAGAGTCGTAGACACCGCCAACATAGATGCCTCGGATTTTTCAATCCGAGGCATCATCGGATGGAAACCCTTGGACAGATCTTGTCCAAGGATTTGATCTGAGGTATTTTTTGGCGCTAAAGGATACCTTGGATCAAAACCTTGGAAAGATTCTGTCCAAGGATTTGAGTCCGATGATACCTCGGATTGAAAAATCCAAGGCATCTTTGTTGGCTGTGAGATATAAGCAATTTGTGATCTTGAGCATGTGAAGTAAGCTTGGCAAGTAACTTCTGTCAAACATTTGGATACAAAATTTCAGAAAAAGTACCGATACTATGTGCAATAGCATAGTATCCACAACTCCCTGGAGCAGGCAGGTTGAAAGTTGACATGATGTATGGTACAATGAAGGCAGGAAGCTGTCTCAATATCCACTGATCTTGTTTTGAGTTAAGAACACTTTTCCCAACAGTTTTCCCAACTAACGTGTTCAAATTGACTTGGCTGTCTTTGACTTTGCTGTCTTCTATACCTCCATCATCAGTCTAGAAAACTGCATTCGCATAAACTTGGCTAGCCTCAAGCGTAATTATGACTTTGGTATCACTCTTTGGAAGGTCCAGATCTTCAGCAATGAGCAACATGGCCACTTCGGGCACCAGCACACGGCGGAGGACGTATTTGGGTGGAAAAGTTGCGGCTTTGTCGGCATTCAGTGGATTGATGGACAATTTGGACAAGAACATTCTTGTCAATGTGTTGCTGATAACCACAAATCCTCTTTGGCCATAGCTGAGAAGTAACAGAATGTTATCAGTCAATCAGATAACAACTGTGAAAGTAACCAGCACTCACTAGCCAGGGGTCTCAACCTCAAAACCCTTGAACTTGCCAGCAAAACTGACATGTACCGTCCCTGTTTTTTCCACTTAAGTCTGGCATCCTCTAGAAAAGACAAAGAAGTTTGATTGTTCACAATTTGCATGAGATAATCCCTGTGCTTCTGAATGAGCCTATTGGACCCAAGAATTAGTACTAGTTTTAGATAAGACCCAGCACGATGAACTTACTGCTCTAGAATCCCAAAGTCAATTTCAGTGGGCCACCCTTTGCGTATTCCAGATGGTATCATGTCTTGTTCCACACAATGTAGGTCACAAAAATCTGCGGTTTGTTGAAACTATAGTAGTACTGATCAGCAACTCTGATGATAACTTCTTCAACCACGACATGACTTACAGGTAATGACATTGCATTGGGCATAGCAAACAGAGTATATTTCAAAGTCAGAAGTTTGTTGGAAGGGTCTGAAGGAAAAGGCAGTTCACAATATGGACACAAATCATCATTGTTGATGTCATCATCTTCCTGTGCATCCAACATACTGGAATCTGAATGCGAGTCATGATCTGATTGCTTTGAAGTAAAAAATTCATGGCATCCAATTGGATGAGACCAAACAGCCCAAAATTGAGTTGGTACAGCCCGGTGATGCCCGGTAATAAAGAAACGGGCAGTTGCATGATGTATAGCCCAGTTTTGCTGTGAGCTGCGGTGAAATTTGGTCTGGGCAGGTCTGGGTATGCGGAGAATTGGTGGGTAAAGCCCCAAAAAACACCGGGTGTTGGGTTCTTTAAACCGGGCGCCAAATAGTGCCGTCCAAATGAAACATGCACCACCAGATAGACATCTTAACTGTTGCAGAATGTGATGTCTCATCAGAAATTTTATAAGTGAACACACCCTAAAATGTAGCAGGCAGATTTGTTGCATACCGGAATAGTGTTCTTAGCCATTTACGGTACCTACAAGGATCACCACTGCTCTAAGTTCATAATGTTAGGAAGGCTTTTTGTAAGATTACTGAAATGAAAAGGACTTCAGCTTGTCTTTCACATGAACAGGATCTTCAAAGGAAACCAATGTCTTTTTACTTGGCCAGGTTCATGATATACAAAAGTTTAAGAAGATGAATGAAAAAGGAAAAGAAAGTAAAAGTTAGAAATGACAAAATGAAAAGGAAGATAAAGTGAAATTTAGAGAAGACAATAAAAAGCAAGAAAAAGTTGGAACTAGAAACCAGGTGAGATGAAACAGCATACCTTATGTACTGTATCTGTAGGCTCATTTTTCTTCTTCACAGGAGCTGAACAATGTTGAGACAAATTCAAAGAGTTACAAGAGTTTGTGATTTTTTGTACCATTGCCAGCATTGCCATTGATGCATTTGTGAACCCGTTTCTTCAGATGGGGTTGAACCAAACAAGACAATAAAACAGCAATCAAAGCTGCTCCTGATTGGTTGTCCTGGTCTCCAGGAACTTTGGGGTCACCATTTGGGACTTGGAGAGTATTTCAGGAATCTGGCTATTGACGTATGAAGCCAGGTCAAGGGCATACTTGGCTATGTACACAAAGGGTTCAAGCTGATGATGTGGGAGGTAAAGCAAGCAAACTAAAATCAAGCTGAAGGCAGTTTGGGTGTAGTTTCTGTTGATGGATGAAGGCATAATAAAATTTAAATCTACAAGATGATAGAGATGATCTATAAGGTGTAGAAAGATAAGATTGTAACAAATTATGCTTGAGCAAACAGAAAGGGATAAAAGAATGATCAAAAAATGGGAGCAAGAAATGGATGGGGACTCACCTTGAGGCCATTCTAACAACCAAACAGTCAAATGTTCTGCTCTACCAGGAAACAAAAGCAGGGTTTGTGCTCCAGGGTGGCTGATTCAAGCTCAAGGGGGGTGGAATTGGAAGGGTGAGGTGGTTTGAGATGGTGATCATATTTGTATGGTCTGGTGAGCTGGAATTGCTAATACACTTCTGGGGGTTTGTGTGTTTTTCTACTTGGTAGGGTGTTCTAAAGAAGGTTTGAGAGATAGGTACCAGAAAACAGCCCCTACATGAGTTTTTAAAGATGTAGGCACTGTTTTTGGGTTGAAAGTGTGACCTTTTTGGAAATCTAGTATCTAGTCTCCAAGCCACATGTACATCCTTAGCTGGACAGAGGATTGATGCATGTAGCAAAGATGCTGGTAGAAAAGCCAGTTGACTTCATGTAGGCAATGGCCATACTTTACACTGTGCCTCTCTGGCTGGATTTACTACCGGTGTATCTGATGTCTAGCTGAAGTTCATTTGAAGCTTTATTGAAAATACTTTGAAATTTGCTTGAAATCCTCTTGAAGTTGGTAGTAGTGTGTGGCCTGCTGACTAGTAGCTGGGGGCTTTAATTGGACTCAAATTCTTGGACAGACTCTTTCCAAGGATTTGATTCAAGGTATTTTTGGTGAAAAACATTACCTTGGATCTAAACCTTGGACAAGATATGTCCAAGGATCTACATCAGATGATGCCTTGGATTCCACAAACCAAGATGTTCTTGGTGCTGAGAGAGTCATCTAAAAGCATGACTTCTGAGTTCCCACAGAAATTTGTCACAGGCTTTAGCCATAGCTCTAAGAGAGGTTTAATCTTTCCACAGAATTACAAACACTGCAATCCAATCTTCAGCAACTATAACCAAAGTGAGAAACTGGCACCAAGAGAGCACTGTATAATCCCATGAGGTGTAATTCTGTGGAAGCTCAAAAGTCATATTTTCAGATGACTACCCTTTGTAGAGGCATTCCAGGGTCCAGGACATATACTGATTGGTAAATGTGACACTGGTGCCACTGCCAGGTGGGATATCAAAAAAAGGTTCTACATTGCTACTGTCAAAGGCTTATGAATTCTTTTAAGCGTAGAGGCTCCTGTCATTAGCACTTTGGAGGATTGACAAAAGGACTGGTATTTATCTCGGGTCTAATGAAGGACATCAAATCATACAATATGTTATTACTTTTCCTCAGCTGGCTCCGACCAGAAAATTGAGCTGATTCAAAAATTAGTGCACCGCTTTGCACAACCCATCAACGCACAACTTATATCAAAGGTTAAAGACCGTCCTTGTGTACAAGCCTATGATTACTTTTTGACAATCTCCTCACACTAGAGACCCAGAACGACATGAAAATTTACGCACACCTATCATGAAAGTTCAAAGACCATCCTTGAGCACAAGTAGCCCGTTCGACATTTGGGCCACACTCTTGATAATTTTGAATACCATGACCTTATTACGATCTTCTTTCAATCTTAATTTGAAGTGTGATAAGAGTTCTTTAGTCGAGATTGGTCGATTTCTTAATAAGTTGATCACTTCTTGTTCGGTCATCAAACCTACTCCTTGATCAGGTAAAGGTGAACCAGGCGTAGAGTTGATACCAGGGTTAGGTCGCTTCTCTTTACCACCTACCCCACCTGGGTGTTTTCGCTTGAGTCCAGAAGAAGCACCAACACCTGAGGTGGGTGTTGAAGGCTTAGTAGAGGCTTGAACAGGAGAAGCTGTCCGACTGAGGGTAGATTTCCCACCTGCGCTAAGTGGCTGAGGACTATTGGCACGTGAGAGTGGTTTGGCCATGTTACTAGTTCCGACAGTTGGATGTGGCGAGATAGCACGAGATTGAGTACCAAGGCTAGGAGTTCCAGAACGGGAGGGTGGTCGACTTTGTGTTTTGTCAATCTTGAGATTGGTCGGTTTCTGGGGTACAAGCTTGCTAGGATTGCGCTGGCTAGATGTGGGGTTATTGGAGCTCGGACCAGGCGTACCTGCGCGAGATGAAGGTACTGTTTTAGAATCTGTGGGGCTTGGAACCGCTGGTGCTGGGGGAGGTATGACCTCTTCGAAATCAGACTCATCCTCCTTGTGGGGTTCAAAGCGATACAAGCGCATCAGCATATCATTTAAAAGAGACATGAATATTTACAGAGTACGTAAATGAATGAAGCTCACCTCTGAAGCGTAGGGATTCTTGACCTCATCATCACTCTCGTAAAATTCATTGTCCGTTTTACGCATCAATAATTTCTTGACCGCCTTGCCTTCCTTTGTTAAATCTTCTTTGTCATCGTCTTCCTTGTCCAAGTCCATGTCTTGCCTCGTACGTTCTTCATCTCCCGCACGACCGGCAGCCAACATTTCTTTTTTCATACGTTCCTGAATGAACATAGATCAATGATATCCAGTTCAATATAATGAAAGAATGGAAAAAATAGTAAAGATCAAGGTTGAGGACATCATCCGGAATTCGACAAAGATGTTTGTCACGAACCTCCAATTCTTTCAATTCATCTTCCTCCATGGCTTCGTCATTCAAGTTACCTGCTCCCTCTTCGTCATCTGCAAAGTCTTCATTGAAGTCAAACTCGTCAAAGTCACCCTCTTGTCCCAGGTGAGGTTTCTCGTCTTCATCTTCATCGTTCCTTCGTGAGTTTGCACCATGAACAGCCGTAAAGTTTCCTCGGCGGCCATTGACATGCGAAATGACTTCGACCTGCGGTCTAGTTGATTGGGGTCCGAAGGAGAGTTTCGAGTCGTCCAAAATAGAAGGTTTAACGCTGCCCTCACGTTTCACAGGATGACTAGCCGGAGAAGGACCACTAGGGCCAGCGGCACCACGACGGCGCATAAACCATCGTCCCACGTCCTCCTTTGTTGTAGGTTTTTGCATCTTCTCGTACGCAGCTTCAGCTTCATCCGCACCCAACGTGTCATAGTTTGGACGCTGAGTAAATCGATAGAACCGATGACAGGGTAGTACTTGAAAGTATTCACCGGCTTCATTCAATCTGAATACGACATAATTGGGTGCATCGTTAGGAGAAGCCCTAGTTAACGCGCTACTGGCATTCTCGCTAGACCCGGCAGCAGCACCAGCAGATTCGTACCGCCCAATCCAACGCTCAGATCCGGTCATTGCACCGTCTTCCAATAGCCAAGACTGATACTCTTCTTTTCTTAACATACGAGCGGTTTGATCGGCAGCGATGAAGACTTGTTTGGTTTTCTTTTTGAATGCTGTAGCTTTTACTCGTGGTTGAGATCCAGATCCAGGAGCAATCAAAGTATCGTCTCGTCCATTCTTATTTGTTATTCCTTCCTTTGTATCATTTGTCGAATTAAGTTCATTCATTCCAACATTATCTTCATCTTTGATTTCGCCTTTCAATTTGATTTCTTGTTCCTTTCGTTTCTCCTCTTCAGCTTTCTTTCTTATCATCCAAGGATCCTTACGATTCAGCTTCACCGGACCAACAAATGTATCAAAATTGACAACTTTTTTTGAGGAGGGTGCAAATTTCAATATGTTGTTCTTGACATTAGGATCGAAAGCGGAAACCAAGCGATAGTCTGTGTATGTAGGAGCAGCTTTGGGTGGTGATTTAGGGTCAGTATCCATCGGAGCTGGACCTGTAGAGGCAGAAGGTCGTTGAGAAGTTGATTGGTTTCGTGGCTGGTTGCTCATTCTGAATGATCAGTAGAGCCAGCGTCAGTTCTTGATGAGGTTTATTGCTAAATAAGGAAACCCTTCTAGTCAATTAGGTATGTGTGTATGATAGTTATCGATGGTGATGTTTGGAAATTAGATTGAGGAAGTAAGGGGGAAAAAGTATTATAAGAGCGAATGATGTCAGACGTTTGTTCATGACCAATTTGGGTTTTGAGACAACGGCCTCACTTCGCTATAAGCATTTTCTTTTCTATGGCTTTAGAAAGGGTGGTCATCAAGTCTCACCACATCCATCCTCATCCATTCCTGCTCTTTCTTCATTTTAGAAAACACTGTCTATCATGGCAGGGGAGGTACAAATTAAAATCATCACACCTGTGATGCCCAAAGTGCGCGCCCTCAAATTTAATGGCCAAGAAAGAAAACCATTTGAAAGATGAGAATATCTTGAGTCAAGACTTGAAAAATGCATTGAATTCAATCTTGACTCCCTGTTGATTGTGATGCAAGAACTAAGCCTAAGAAAACAGTCTTCAGTATTCAAGATTGAAGATACAGTGGTTCCAACAATGGTTGATTATTTTTTTATAAAATATCTCTCCCTTGCAAAACTGATAGTTTTGGTTTTGTCAAATTTTTTCTTTTCACAAAGTCAAGTGATATGGAAGGAAGAGGATCCACAATTAAGGACCAGGTGAACTGAGTTCTTACACGTTGTTGGTAGGTCTTTCACTTTAAGAGTACTTTTTGACTCTGAGATTGGCAAGGATCAGCGTAAACATGATGCTGGAGTTGGTGGTTAGGTCCAGCTTGGGACTTGGTTAAGTTTGGATATCACCTCACAAAGTTCATGCCAGCAAGCAAAGTCAAAATGGAGTGTGATTTAAATCACTCTCAAATGGGGAAAATCCTGAATATTAGACAGGCACAATATCAAATAGTAAGGAGATTTGAACATCTAGAAATTCACCCTTATGTCTTTTTACTATGCAATGAGAGGCATCCGGACTCAGGTCTTGAGGAATCTCAACCCTGTGCCAGCAACGCAACGCGCCGCAGCACACGCGTTTTTTGATGCGTTGCTCCGCAACACGCAACACCAACAAGCAGCAGATGCTGCGTTGCGGGAAGTACCGCAACGACAAAAGTCAAGGCTAGGCTGCGCGGCGCCTCAACAGTTGCGCAACGCAACAGGCGCAACAGCGCCAAAAAAACGTCAATTTGTAAGTTTTTGGGGACAGCAACGCAACAAATGTTGTTGCGGCCCAAAAAAAACACTAATCTGAGCGATCTTGTTACGCTGCGGGTCAGGCCGCAACCTGAAAATTGATTCTACGGTGTGGTGCGGTCAGAAAAACCGCAACGCAACCGCAGCTAATGCGCCGACCCGGTCCCAACCCGATAAATTTGAGTTGGACCGGGGCCGACCCCCCCTTAAGGCCGGGTCGGCCCGGTCCGGTAGCCCTAACTAGGTGAGACTCGCTTGAAAACCCAAAAAAGCGCTATGCGCTCTTTTGATATAGAGATTTACTCCAAAATCAATTGAACCCAGAAGATCATACACCCACGTACGCGCTGACAATGCCGCCAAAACGCCCTCGGCAATCTCCATGCCCTTCTTCCACGATCATCCTTTCGGACTCCGAAGAACTTTCCCAATCAACAACTTCTACCACGTCGAAATCGGTCAAACTAACCCAGAATCAAAAATCCTGGGTTTGGAAATATTTCAAGACCGAATCTCGTCAAGGTGTTGCTAGATACGTCTGCCAGGCTGCAAAACCTGCCGGTAGTAATCGGATCTGTGGCGCCGTGATGACTCCCGATCGAACTCAGAGTACGAAGTCTTTATCTCGTCATCTTGACCGTTTTCACAATATCACTTCTACGGTTGAACCCCAACAAGGTGCAATCAAATCCTTCCTTCAAACTGGGACAATTCAAAAGGTATGTTTGTTTCATTTCCTCGTGTTTCTATACTTTTATCTTTCATCTCTATTCTTTTATCTTTTATCTTTTTCGTTTTCTTTCTCATATCTTGATTTTTTTCTCTTTTCTATGCTTTCTATCCACAATTCTTCATTTTTTTGGTCTTTCAGCTTCCCACTCTGTCTCGCGATTCTCTCAAGTATCAACTGGTGAAACTTATCACCAACGGCGAAATGCCGGCCGCCGTTGTCGATCGCCAAGAATTCAAAGATCTTCTTCGTATCTGTAATCCGGACGTTGGGCCTCTTCTTGTTGGTTCCGATTGTGTGTTGGAAGCGGTTAAAACTCAGTTTCGAGTGTGTCGTGTTCTTCTCAAGGACGTATTGGCCAACTCTCTTGCTATCAACTTGACCTGTGACGAGTGGTCCTCATCAAACAATGTTCCAATTCTTGGAATTACTGCTCATTGGATCGATGAAAAATTCAGATTACAAGAAGTCATTTTAGCTATGCAGGAGATCGAAGGTCCAAAGACTGGTATCAATCTTGCAAAGTACTTTATCGAGTGTCTTCAGAAATTCAATATCGAATCGAAAGTTTATTGTGTCACCGCTGACAACGCATCAACCAACGGAGCAATGGCACGAGAAATAGCTAATGAACTTGAACACTTTCAAAAAGAAACCAATTTGCTTGGTTGTGTTGCTCATGTTATAAACTTGGTTGCTCGAGCTGGTATATCTGTATTTTCAAAGAACTTGGGCGAAACTACTTCGGTCAACTTATCTGATATACTTGAAGAAGATTCCTTCAATCAAATCAATGCACCTGGAGCCATCAGTCGTCTCATGGGATTCATCACTGCCATCATGAAGACCCCAAAGCGCAAGAGAGCTTTCGAAAAACTTGTTGAAGCCGAACTTGGTCGTTCTCTTGGCCTTATCCGAAATGTCAAAACTAGATGGAATTCCGATCTCAACGCTATGAAGAGAGCTCTGGATCTCAAGGAGGTCATTATCTTGAAATGTTCAAGAGACCAAGATATGACCAAGTTTCAACTCAATTCAGCCGAGTGGGACCTGATTGCCCACCTCACTCGATTCCTTGAACCCTTTGAAAAAGCCACCAACATGCTGTCTCAGTCGACTTACACCAGTCTTGATGCTGTCTTGCCTGTCTATGAGTGGCTTGAGTCTCAACTCGAAAAGGTAAGAAATTTTCAACTTGTGTATTCAATTTTATGATCAAGCTGACAGTGATTACAATCCCCTAATAGGCTTTAATCATGTTAGAAAACCATCCGATCCGGCCAGCCATTGCTCCAATGAAGACCAAGCTGACCGAATACTTTAACGAAGCTGTTCTCAAACCCGTTTATCTTTGTGCTCACCTATTGGACCCTCGCAGCAAGGACCAAGAACTTTCTTCGGTCACTCTCCTGCGAGCTGGAATTATCAATCAAGACGATTGGCGAGACACCTTTTTGAAAGAGGCTCGCCAATTCATTCCAACCACCGAGCAAGATGATGAAGATATCAATTCATTCACCCAAGCTGAAGATGATGGACCTCGATCTTTTATATCAGCTCCTAAGACAAAGCGAACTTTAGATGTAGAACTTCTCTCTTACCTTGCTGAACCTCGAGAGCCAGGCAATCGTGATCCCTTGGAATATTGGAATGAAAATTCCAAGAAATATCCTTTGCTATCCAACATGGCTCGTATCTTCCTCTCGGTTCCAGCCTGCAGCACTCCTTCCGAACGCGCCTTTTCAGCTGGAGGAAGAGTTCTCACTAAACGTCGCCACGGTCTGAAATCAGATACATTTGAAGCGCTTGTATGCCTCAAGACTTGGAACAAGGTGTTCACTACAATTGGTTTATTTTTTTCAATGATTTTCTTTTCTATAACTTTCTATATCTAGAATTGTTTAGTTAACAGTATCTAGCCTACAACTAAGAAACAAAAGTGTCTTTTAAAGTGTCTTTTATACATGATTTTTGAAGAAATTAAGATGAGTTTCGTTGGTTTTCAGCCCTTTTCACCAAAACTTGCCCCCCCTACCAAATGAGCGGGTCGGTCCGGGTTGACCCGGATCCAGCCAAATCCTTGCCGAGACCCGCGTGACCCGGTCCCGGCCCCGGTCCCGGACCGGGTCGGCGCATCAACCGCAGCGCAGCACGCAACACCTGCGTTGCTGGCCCAGGGTTGTGAGGATCATCATACATTGGTCATAGACAAATGGATCATGTTGTGCCTCACTGAAACTATGTGAGGCACAACAAGAAGGAAACAAGCAATTCACTGATTGGATTGCACATGGCATCCCAAATGGATAAATCACCCAATTTTGAGACACAAATGTGATCAAACATGAAAACTAAGTCATTTTGGCAATGCTGAATTCAACACTGAACTCAAGCCAGAGCATATTTTCAAAGTAGTCAGTAAGTCAAAAGATGACAATACAAATTTGATTTTCTACCACATGCACATGGATCATTTCTGGGAACTTAGAGGGGCATAAGTAGGGATATTTGTAAAGACAATTTATCTTAAAAGTGTCATCAATTTATCATCTTTCATCTTTGGCTTATAATGTTTTTTCATTTTTTTGTATCTTCGTGCGCAAGTAAATGAAGTTGTACAAAATCAAAGAAATATTATATTTTGATTAAATGATAGCAAGCAAATGCACTGTACAAAGTCAAATATATGTTATATCTTAATCAAATGATGTGAATGTAATGCAGATAAGATGTTGGGGGTTCAAAAACAAAATATCATAAGATGATGGAGAGTTTTAAACAAAAGTTTGAAATGCTCATTCAGGTTTTGAAATATTAATCTTCAAACATGTCTACAAGCAGCCACTGCTTGCTTATAATTGTGGGACATCTCTTCTGTGATTTGATTTTTCATGTTGTTGGCTTGCATACACTGACCAGAAGCTGGGCAAGACCAGTGTGTGTCATCATCATTGTGGCCCAGCCTGGCTTCTAGATGTTCCTTCAAAGCATATTCTTTGTAAAAGTTGTCCTTGTCAGACTTAACTTGGATGATGTTGTGTAAAACATACACAACAGGCAATTATGATCCCTACTTGAGTCTTATAATGAAAGACAGAATGTATGCTGATAAAGAAGATTGTATCTTCATGATGACAAAGATACACTTGATAACAATTTGGAGCAATGAATGTTAATGATTATAAAGCTCATTGGTGGTCTGTGGAAGACCCAAGTGCCTCCACTGCTTGAGGGGTTATCAAGCAGATCAATGTGGTGTAGGAAGCCTGGTACATTTGCATAGCCAGAATTGGCAATGTAAAAGTAATCTGAACCAAGGATACTAGCAATGTGAAGATGTAAAAGTGGAGTCTAGGAACAACATAACTTACACAACCACAAATGTTTCCTCCTCAAGTGCTTGACAAAGCACTCAAGCATCTGCATAGTGACCTTCCACACACATGTGCACAAAATTAAACAGCATGTTGAGGGAACAGCCAGCTAACACACTTTGGCCTAGATCCCCTTTTCTATCTTGATGAGCAGGATAACAGTTGGCAGGAACAATTCAAGGTATGTGGGTGCCATCAATAGCACCCACACATTTTTTGAAGTAGAGAGTCATTCAGGGCTTGCTTTGTATTTATTTTGGACATATTTAATTCAAATTAGGTTGAACAATGTATACTGATTGATTTGAAATAATGGCATTTAAACATTTGTTAAGATTTTTGCTAACAGTTTGACAGGATTGTTGAATAACCTCCCTATCAAGGCAATTGGAGGCAGAGTTGCCAACAACAAATAAGAAGATCATTACACATTCTTCAGGTGTTATGCTTTGGTTTTGGTCAATAATAAGCCTGCCTTCAAGAGGTCTCATCAAGCCCTTCACAAGCTTGTCCATTCTACACAGTTCTCAAATGTACACATCACTTCCTTCTGTTATTTATTTGGTACATACATTCCCTTACAGTTTTGGAGGTTCAGCAGGAGAGTTTGGGAATTGATCAAGACTGTAGGAAGTCCTTCCTAGCCTAAAATACAAGCTTTAAAAGATTATTTTTCAAAAGGAGGCTGAGGATATTGAAAATGTTGATGCTGAGCTTGAGATGATTGGTGGTGGTTGTCTGTACCACCACCACAAATTGTTTGCTTTTGATCTTTTGTTGCTTGATGGTCATCAAGACAAACACTCTTCACAAGTTTTTTTGTCTCTTTCTTTCATATAGTCAAATTAGGCCTTTTTTAAGAAAAAAAAGGCTTTTGTACATGTACAAAATTTTTAAGAAATTGCACTAAATAAATGTGCTCTAGGATAATTATATTTTTAAAGACAATTGATAATTATCAATAAGTGTAAAAAAAGACAATAAAAATTAAGACTAGTATACATAATTTATGAAGTAAATCATCCAAATTCATTGATCATAACAAGTGAAATAAATCAAGAAAAGGTTCATAAAGATTTCCAAAAAAGTGATTAAAAATGTTTGAGAATTTAAGATTGATATGTACAAGAGTTTTTTTTCTCTTCTTTTCAATCATCTTCATGTCAAAAATCATCATCAGTTCGATTACCACGGTTTTGTGTTTGTGGTGACGGAGTAAAAGCCACAATACAAGAGATCTAAAAAACGATACATAGCAACAATTTGTATCAGTTTTTTTTTGATATATCAAAGGGGCATTTTAGAAATCCAGAAAAAAGTTGTTTTATGAAAAAAGGAGCTTACCAATCCAAGACCCGCACCTAGTCCTAAATTCCAAGTTAAATTTGCCCATTCTACTACAATTAAATAGATTTGAGTGAATGGTAATGCATTTTCATTTTTACACCAAAGTGTAACTACCAAGAAGATTTGATCAAGATTAAGTGAATTATTTTTCATATGAAAAGATTCTACAATGTGAAAGAAATGAAAAGAAAAATTGGATAACTCACCTACTAAGATATGCATAATGATAAAAGATAAAATCACAATCAAAATCAAAACTTGCTGCCAAATAGTATTCACAATATACCTTTTCAAAATCCGATATTTTCTTAAATTTGAGTCTTGTGGTATGCTTCCATTTACATTTGCAGTTGAGTTTTGAGTATCATTGTGTAATTCTAACTTCCACATCTTTTCATCAATTCCAGTCCCTCTTTTAAAACTTGGAAACCAATCTAAAACACTTTCTTTTAAATCAATTTCTTGATGATAAAGTTGATGATCACCACAATGAGAAGATTTTGATTTTCTTGGCATCGAATCTGTTTGTAATTGATTTGCGTGATTTATTTGAGGTTGGGTTGTAGTGGAATGAATAGATTGTATATTTCTATAATTTAATGATTGATTCAAGGTTAAAATTTCAGGTGATCTTCTTATTGAATTAATGGCTAATCTTTTATAAATCTTAAGTTGAAAAAATAATGCTTTAAGAATGATAAATGTAGAGATTAATAAAATGATAGAAACGATTGCAGTGATCGTTATATAAACAAAAGCGATTAATCTCATATTCATTTTAAGTGTTTTACGATAATGTTGCATTAAATGCAGATATTTCAATCCGCTTGATATTTGTTCATCTTTCGTATGTTGATCCACTGTAGCGTCAAGTATAAGATCGTGTGAAGTTTCGAATTGATGCCAAATCTTAGCAACATGATGCATACTTGATAAAGTCCAAACGCACATCAGTCCACTGAGTGATAAAGGGACCAAGTATCCTAAACCAATGATGATATTGAAGATGATAGGAGCTATATAAATCAAACATCGATCTTGTCTTGAACTTGAAAACTTTGACTGATTTTTCTGCAGCTGAAATTTCGAACGTGGTATTGCATAGACTGTCGACCATACTAAAAAACAACAAAGAAACTTGAGTATTGGCTTTGTCAATGATTTTTTTTCATAAACAATTGAACCTTATCACCTCTAGTCCATACTATTGGTTTTGGAAATTTGCACAAAGAGATTTAAAGAAACAAGGCTCATCAGATTAGGTACGAAGTTGAATTGAGCGATAAAAAGTGAAAAACTTACTCATTCCTAGAAATAAAGAATATTTAACAAGCTCTATCGCGACATGAAGTGGTGGAGCCCGAGGTGATTTCTTAGTCGAATTGATTTGACTCATGATCAAACTAATCACGTTAGCTAGATGATAAAAACCGTTACCACATTTAATCAGATAAAAGCTTTCAATTATAATTTTATCAGATAATAATGATTACCTATAGTATATAAGATGGCCCAAACCGGAATCAAAACACAAGTATTAGGATAGATAAATCCACTCGGGTTCTTTCGAATTAACCATCTTTCAGATGTTTCTGAAATTCTTTTGATCACACTTAATGCGTATAAAATACCAGCAAGTGGACTAAGAAAGATACAAGTTACGAAAATCTTTCGTAGATTTGAAGATGGAGTTAATGACAATTCAAGTTGAAGTTGATTATGAAGTTCTTGCCATTGAGAAGTATGATTCATGGTTTGAAGATTCAAATGATTCTAAATGAAGTGATTTGTTAGGGAAGATGAAGATTTTGAAAAAGGAAACAAAACTGGAGAGCCAAATGATGAACTTTGATTAAACATGGATATTTGAAACTGGATGAGTTCCTAAGAAATATGCACCGGTGGAAATATGAGTATGTATGGTTCGTCATCTTAAATGACAACTGTCACGATCATCTGGTCTCAAAGTCAAAGGAGGGTCTGGTTTGCTGCGTGTATCTCACCTCGACCCACGAGATGGTGAGCTTATTGAGCCATCCTCTCATATGCCAAACTCAAGAGACTGTACAGTCGAATTTCAGTCATGTACTTGAAGCTACTTGAAGTCGGTTCCTCTTCATCATGAGCGAAATCATGTAGAAGGAAATAGATATCCATTCAGTAAAGACTGTGACCTGAGATGATCCTTTGGTCGATGAGAGTGATAGTATCTAATGCAGCAGGCGATGTTCAAAAGAAAAGAACGATCTGATGAAATTGTGTGATACGAATTCTTAATGTTGATAAAGAGAAAAAACAACGGGAAAGTGAACATGAAAAAGATTATCTGATAACATGATGAAGGAATAAAAAACATTAGGTAATCTTCATGATGTCATAATCATCATGATCGTCATCAGTATCGTTACCTATCATCAGTCCATCCACGACAAATGTTATGTGAATATTTTTCCACATCCCACTTATGTGGCTTTTTACTGAAGTTACAGTGATGGCTTCTTACAAACTTTTGTTCGCACTCACTGCGCCCGGATGGACATGATCTCTCCAGAATCTCCGCTCCTTGGCAATTGTCCTTGTTATAAAACTTTGATCATGGATCTTGAAAAAATCGTGTGCGCCTAAACTTAACTCGAGCCCCAGCGAGGGACTTACGCCAAATTTGCATGCAGAAAAAGGTCAGGAAGAAGAGTTTGGCTGGGGACGTCCTCACAAGCCTTATGTACCTTTTGTTTACCAAGTAATCCTGCCAGACCCACAATGGACATTGTGCGAGGTGGTCTTGCGCACAATATACGCTATTTTTTTCCCAAGGAAGTTGATTTTGTCTTGTAATAATGTCCCTCAAAGATTGGGTCTCAACAGTCTCAACTACTCATGATCTAGGGCTCAAGAGAAAAGTTACATGTGCTATCTGCCGTTGGGAGCCTACACCATGGGAGGGTTCTGTGCCCAAATTCGGTCGACCGCGGCCTGAGATCGGCCGGGTCGGATTTCAGCCCACGGGCGTGGACATTGGCCGTCCACTGGCGACCTGTAGACCATGAATTGTGCGGGCCATTCTGTGCGGCCATTTGGCCACCCTCGGACCATAGTCATCGCAGACCTGCTTATGACCGGTTGAAGATCGCCGGAAGACCAGTCTTCAACCAATGACTCCCGTCTCCCACCGTGTCGAACTCACTGGGTTAGGTCAAGTTTGATGATACCGGTGACTCGACCTTGCTCCAATCATCATTTTCCTTTCCAAATCTCTTTGTTTGAACTTACATTCCCCTTGCCAATTGACAATCAACGACTTCAGCTCCAACACCTCCGATCAACGTCATCCGACTTCGATACCATGTCCGTCTCTATTTTCAACAACCTCTCGCCAACATCCTACAACAGCACTTCAGTGTTGATTTCAATCATTCTCACAACAGCTTGCATCGGTTAGTCGCTACATCACCTCAATTTCAACGTCAATTATCTTCACCCCGACACTTGTCTCCTTTACCTCCGAGATTCCTGGCTGTTTTATCTTGTTCTCATGTCAAGTAAGTTTTTGTCTTGTTTCTTTGCATTTAATCTTCTGATTTTGATATTGATGATCTTGCTACTTTGATTGTTTTAGTCTATTGATCGATTTTTGAAGATCTTCACCGATCATATAGTTTTTTTTCACACATTGTATGCTTAACATTATACAGTTTCAATCTTATATTCGTTTTTAGGGTTTGTTAGCAATTTGGTATGACTAAACTGCCCGGATGCGAAACATGGAATGAATTCTCATGTAAGTAAGCTCTCTTATTTTGTCTGATTTGATTTTACTGAAGTTGATTCTTGTCTCTATTAATCATTCATGTCTTGTTAGGTGAGTATATAATCTACTGTCTAAGCGATGAAGTCATGATGCGAATGAGGTAGTGTTTTTCTTTGAGATCAATTGTTACATAAAGAAATCAATGTATTAGCTATTTTTAATTGGCTTTTGTAGTGTTTGTAACAGAAATGCAATGTAAATGATTGAACAGGGTAATGATCAAGTGTGGACTTATAAACTACTGAGTTGGCCTGCTGTTGAGAGTAAGGATGATAGCAAAAATATACAACGTCTGAGGGCGCATCTCATATTCTACGCCGTCCCTTGTAGCCGCACCTTGAATAGTGTGCAGCTACCAGGGGCGGCTTTTTTGCGCGCCCCCGAATTCACTGATGGACCGCCTGCGGGTCGTCTTCATACGACCTCATTGCCGCTTTGTGGCTGTCCAACGGCCGTCGCAATAGGCCGCCGGCAAACAGAATAGCCTAGGTCTACCCAAAGGCCGCCCATCCCTCTGCAGGGATGGGCGGCCTTGCAACGGCCGTTCCTGCCGGACCGAAGGCGGTCCAGACCCTCCCGTGGTGTACCTTTGATGAGCTTTTTAGGCAAGAAGGATGTAACTTCCTGGGGGAAGATGGTGTACTGCAAGACTAACACACAATGTTTACTTTGGGTCCGGCAGGAGTCCTTGGTAAACACAAGGTACAGAAGGCTTGCAAGGACGTCCCCAGCCAAGCTCTTGTTCCTGACCTTTGTCTGCATGCAAGTTTGATGTAAGTCCCTTTCTGGGCCTTGGCTTGCAAGCAACAGTGTAGGATTTTGGCAAATTTAAGGTATGCCACACTTTCAAACATGGATCTTGGTTTTGAAAGTTTACAATTCTTCAAGCTCCCAATGGCTATCTATGTAGGAAGTACATGTCCTCACACCTATGATTTTTAACCATTGGGGTTGCCTGGTACCAAAACCTGGGACCACATTCCTTTCCACATAGATTTTCAACTATGTACAGGTGGATCACTTCAACTTATTTTCTCTGAATTAAAATTTGTTTTATCAGAAAACAATCAGGGATTTTTGCCTGTGTTTTGATCTATTGAAAGATTTGGATTGATTGATCAGAAAAATTTAAAAGGGTCATTTAAAGGGAGATGCAGTTTTGCCCTGGTACTGCTCAAGCAATGGAGTGAATACATAAACCACTTGGAGGGGACTGTACATGGACCATGTACAGTCTGGTTTTCAGAAAGGTTGAAAAAATGATCAAAAAAAATTGGTCATGTGGTCCATGTGCACAGTTGATGTTAGGGCTGTGACCCGGCCCCGGGGCGCGACCTGGCCACAAAGAAACCCAATGTCCTTCAAAAATGGTTCAGGGCCAGGCGGGGCGCACCCTGAACTTGAGGCCTAGGGGCCAGGCAGAGTCAGGCTAAGATTTTAGGCACAAAAACCACAAGTTGTACAACTTGGGATGATTGGCATCCCCGGTGGCCGACCTGCCCAAGTGCCCTCAGGGCGCCTTTGTGAGTACAACACGTGAGGTTTTGTGGCCCTGGGGCACGGACTGCAAGCTGTCCAGAGGTTGTTGGGCAGACTCAGCCGGGCGGGGCTGGGTCCGGCTCCGGCGCGCAGCCCTAGTTGATGTAGCCGGAATGTGGGTGCATTCCAACAGGACCCTGGAATGCGCCTACAGAGGGTAGTGATGAAGCCCAATTTCCAGTTTTTGGGCTCTACGCTACACACCACTCATTCTCCCACGCTCACAAGCACTTCAAAAGATGCACATGAAATAGGGCTATCAAATGAGCTTGGTCTGACCCCTGTAGCTTGCCTCACTGCGGCGTAAATTGCAAAGGCACAAAAAATTTTTGGGCCGCCAAGGCCCAATTCCGACCTTTGATTTTGGCTAGTTTTGGGCTTTACACTTGAATATATTGGGAAGTATCGGTGCTATGGGGTTAAAAGTTAGTGCATATGAAAGCTCTGCGTCTTGCGCTACGTTTGCGCTCCTCTAGCAAAAGAGAAGTGTGATTTTGTACCCAAATAATCTGTTACAAAAAGGTTGCAATCTACGTCACTAACCTCCGTAGGTGCATTCCAGGGTCCTATTCCAACAGACATATATTGGAAATATTCTCATACAGTCTACAAATATTGAACTGTAGCTTCATATATTGTTGGATAGAATCTGACTTCAAGGAGTTTTTTGAAAGTCAATTTTATTAAATGGTGTGGTGGTCCAAAGCTGTCTGCTTTGCACTCCTCAATGTGATTTGACCCTTGTTGAATCTTTCTTTTGCCCACACTTTGGGAATGTTTTTGGGACATTCAATGGAACTGTGCCAGTACCATTAACCTCCCAAGACAGTTCATTTTTGGTGCACCTGAGCAGCAAAAAAGTTATGTAAAACTTCATCACCAAAAAAATTGTATTGTTTTGAGATTAACCAAGAGCTCAAAAAGTGGGAGCAAAACATATGCTTTGAACCCAATTTACAAGCAGAACACATAAATACATGCATCAATCACCGCTGGTGGCCTTACCATTGTGCCATCAGCACTTCAGCAGTCATTGCAAGATGCCGTATTGATTGGGTTTGTCAAGGTGGAAATAGCTCTATGGGTGGGCTGTATCAAGGCTGTCACTATACTATACTAGTACATTATACTATGGGTATAGTATAGTTCAACTATACTATACTGAAAACTATACCAGTATACACTGTGAACATCATTCAACTTCCCCAAGTTGGAATAGGAAAATGATTAATAGTACAGTTTGTCATAGAAGGATCCAGTACTCCACACCTGAGCCATAACACGCACACTACATATGTGTAAAAGGCTCAGTGAATAGGTGGTTATCATGTACATACAGTTCTGCTTAGTTATCTCCTCATCAGAATAATTTATTCATATGTAATACATGCTGTAACTTTTTTCAGATTGACAAAAGCATTCAAAAGATTGACTGCATACACTGACTCAACATTTTGGTGTAATCTCATCAATTCAACTGCATGTAACACCCTTTTTGTTACTCAGAAAGAGCTTCAACAATATTGCCTGAGCAGCTACAGAATTATATGTAGTGAATTTTTGGGACAATTTTTGCAAAGTCAAAAAAATTACATGTGGTATAACATGTAATTTATCTATTCTGATGAGCAAAAAACTGAGCAGAACTGTATGTACATGATAGACAACTATTTACTTGGCTTGCTGCACATATGTAGTGTAGGTGTCATGGCTCAGTTGTGCAGTATTGGATCCTTTGATGACAAACTGTACCATTAATCATTTTCCTCTTCTAACTTGGGGAAGTTTAATGATGTTCACAGTGTATATTTCTCAAAAATCCTTATGGATCATCATTTGAGATTACTCTAATTTTTATAACTGAAGAGTATAATCCTTCTTAAACCTACATATATTCATTCTCATACTACGTAAATAAGTCTTTCAGTTTCCTTAAATACTTTTAGTTTTCTTTTGCAAAAATTCTATAAAAAATCTTTCTTCATTCACACTTAAAATCTTACAAGCAAGCCAGCAAACAAAGAACACAAGCAACCCGAAAAAACCTGTTTCAACCCATTTCTTCAACTTCAAGTTCTGCCCAATACCCCAAGTGATTTTGAATAGTGTCTATTTCTCAAAACTCTTGTGAATTGTAATCTGATGTTATTCTACTTTATTTAACTGAACAGTATAAACTTTATTGAACCTACATATATTCATTCTCATACTACGTAAATAAGTCTTTTGGTTTCCTTAAACACTTGTAGATTTTTTTTTGCAAAAATTCTATAAAAAAATCTTCATTCATATTCAAAATCTTACAAGCAAGCAAACAAGTCAAAAAACACAAGCCAGCAAAAAAAGAAGCAAACCAGCAAAAAAAGAAAGTAAACCAAACAAAAAATAAAGCAAACCAAAAAAAAAGGAAAGTAAACCAAGAAAAAAAGTAAAGTAAACCAACCAACCCATAAATTTTTTGAATCATTCATTGTTTTCAAACCCACTTTATTTTTTTAAATATATGTTCAACTACCACCACCACCACCACCATCTCTTTTTCTTTTCTCATCTATACATAAAGTTCTTTAAAGATACCCACAACTTGATTCATAACCCACCACACTTTACACATATATAAATAAATATAAAAAAGAACGACAAAAAAAAACAGGAAAAAGGAGATCCAAACCTCCCAAAAAAAAAAGTAAAAAGTCAAAAAACCAAACCAATTTCCTCAAGATTCTCTAGACCCAATCAAACCCATCTGATTCCCAAACCATCAGGCCACCCACTCTACTTACCCGTCATCCCAAACTCGTCCACCAACCCCTTCCCAACCCCAACCCCAACCCCAGACCTTCTCATAGACCTAACCAATGACAACCCTCCACCATTCTGATACTTCATCATCGAAGCAGGTAAGTTAGGATTCCTTAAACTCTTCAAATCGGTTGAAGAAAACGTAGGTCTGATCTTTGTCTTTTCCATACCTACACACAAATCATTAACTGAAGCAGAAGCTTTCATACCTGAGCCTACCAAAGGTTTCGAAACACTCGGTTCGTTTGATGAAGGATTTGGCAGTTTGGTCATCGAGCTGGGTTTCCCACGTAAGGAACTTAGATCGGTGGAGGAGATCGAAGGTCTCATGATCATTGGTTTTTTACCGTGGTTTGAACTGGTTGAAGAGATCGAAGAACTCGACGAAGGTTTTTTTACCATCATCGGTCGAGTGGGTTCGATTTTAAGATTTCCAATTTCTTTGGTCACCCGATCTGTAGTACTAGTAATTATCGAACTTCTAGGTCTAGAAGGAATCGAAGCTCGAGGTTGTAAGACTTTTCGAGCAGGTGATCGATGGGTCATAGAAGAACTCGAGATCGAACTTCTAGGTTTCAAAACCTTTGGTGAACCTCTAGGTAAGAGCGCATTAGAAGGTTTAGGTTTCATTCGACTAGGAGCATACGAAGAAGAAGAAGAGGAAGGAAGTCCTAATCCGATCCCACTCGTCTTTCCAGGCGGAAGAAGTGAAACTCGTTTTTTTAATGGTAATGCTGGGGGTGGCATCAGACTAGAATCGAACTCTGCTTGGGAAGGAATGATCGTAGATGATGGTCTAGGTCGTTTAGGAACCACTATCGTTGTTACTGTGGCTGGTGCAGAGGTAGGTGGACCGATCTCTGAGTTTCGTCGAGAAACTCCAGTGCCATTGAGTCGGGTACCAAAATCACGCTTTTTCAATTCAGGTGGTGGAATCGAGAGTGACACTCGTTTAGAAACTATCGGTTTAGATAAGACTTGAGGAGTGTTCAGATCAGATGAACGGGTCTTCATAAACTCAAGCAGCACTGGTTTTTTGTTTTCGTCTACTGGCGTACAACTTGGAGTTGTGCTCGCTTTTTTCTTGGGTGACCTACTAGGAGAGGCAGGTATATCTTTCTTTGACTGTTGGACTAAATTCAATCGAGCAAGTGCGCTGCTTGGGGTGGATGGTGGGTGTGCTATGCTTGCCTTTTGTCGAATGGTTCGAGTAGGGGATGTGATAGCTGGTGCACGATCACTGTGTTCATGAGGCATTGAACCGCCACGCGATTCTTGATTGGTAGGTAGTGGTGCAAGGTTGAGAGGAATCATTCGAGACATTTCAAACGTTGTAGAAAAGTCTTGTGAGATTTGCATATTCTCAGGAACAGGCTCATCCCTCCTAGAGAATCAAAGAAAAACATGTCAAAGACATTGAGTAAGTTGAGATTTGGGGAAATTGCCTTACAAAGCTTGATCCATTGAGCTTTCATGAGCCCCATTCATCTTTCGCATAAACTCATTCATATCCACCGATGCTTCTTCTTCAGTTTCCTGAAGAACTTCAAACTGTGAACCCGTCAAAGGTTTTCTAGAAGAAGAAGAGGTACTTCTTTTTCCGAGTAATGAAGATTTATTACCCAAGACTTCCATCATAGCCACATGATTCAAATCAATTGATCTTTCAGTATTTTGTGAACGCTCAAAAGCACCCCACGTCGTATCATCACCTAAAAATCCACCACTTTCATCCATGATGTTCGAAAGGTTTTCAGATCCAAAGAGAGAGCTTGAACATTCTACAATGGAAGTTGATCCATCGCTTTTAGAGAGTCCAGTTCGAGATGGATTGGGAAAGACAGCTGATGGTAAAGATGGCGGAGAAGGTGAAGGAGAAGTTGAAAGACGCGGTAAGATGGGTTCGATATCTAGTTCAGCAGGTTCAGGTATAGTGAAGCGAGGTATATGTGGCCTTCGTATTCCGGTAGTCGAAGATGGTATGTTTTGATGAGTAGGTGATCGATTTGGAGGTTCGGTTCTAGAAGAGTTACGAGAACTAGGTGGAGCGTCTACTTCAAACTCATGAACCACTTCACGAGCTCTAAAGTGACCCTGATCATCTACCAAGTCTGATTCATTACCGACTTGATCATCCACTTGAACCAAAACGCGTGGACTAAAGAATCTAGCACGAGATCCTTTACTTGGACTATTAGGCCTTCGTAAGATAGATTTGATGATCGGAATCGAATCTGGTTCAGGATTAGATGGATCTGAATCAAGTGCAGGGTTATGAGAAAGAGATGATCGAATAGCAGTTGAAGATTTAGATCTTGGGAAAAGAGATGTGGTTGGTTTAGGTGGCGTGTTACGAAGATGTGAAAAATCGGTTGAACGCGTTCGAGTTAAGGTAGTCAGAGGAGAATGAGTACGAGAAGATAAAGGTGACATTGCAGCAATAGCAGCTGGAGTTGATAGGATATTATTGATGATTGGAGGTGGTGAATGAGATGGAGTTCGACATGAATCTGGTATTTTCTAATATCCGATCAAAAGAAAGATATAAGTTTGAAGTTCGAATAGGATTGAAAGGAATAAACTTACAGATTGATAGTCAAACGAAGAGATTGAATGATCCATCAGATTAGGTAAGTTTTGATGATGGTCATGAATAGATTTGATAGAATTCGATCTTCCTCTTGAAGTGGTAGTAGTCGATTTCGATTTAGGATTCAAAGGTAGCGGAGTAGCTGAATTCAAATCGATTAAAGAAGATAATTCAGAAAGATTGATGATAGTAGTATTAGTTTGTTGTTGGTTTAAAAAAGAAGTAGCCGATTGAGCTAATAAATCAGAATAATCATTTAATGAATCTAATTGAAATTGTGATGAAGAGGGTGGATCATGATCATAACTCATCGATTCTTGTTCTTGATTGGAATCCTTCATGACTTGAGCTTAGATTGAGATTTAGTAGAATGTGTGTGGTTGGTTGATAAATGTTGAATTGGATATAGGAAGTATGTAGCTTGCTAATGCTAGTGCTGAGTTGTGAAGTGTGACTGAGAGAAAGAAACAAACCTATTGCCATTGGCTCGATTTGAATGGATTACAAATTAGATTTCTACTCAAACCTTCTCTTGGATTTCTCTCTTTCTCTCTTTCTCTCTTTCTCTGACTCTCATTTTCTCATCTACAAGCTATCATTCATTCATCTTCAATTCAACTCTGCATCTTCTTGCTTTACTCGTGAAGAATTGATTGCACACATCATAGATTCAAATCACATTTAACATTTCAAAGATAATCAAAGTTCTACTTTAGAACTTGATCAAGGAAATGTAAAATTGGGGTTCAAATCTTGATGCAATCCATTCTCCAAGCTCTCAACTCTTTAAAGATTGGCTAGGTTGTCTCCAACTCCCCACGAGACTTTAGTTGATTAAGACTCAGGAGAGAGGGACTTTTGAGCAAGGTTTTTTGGAAGCCACTATCATTGAAGTCAAAGAGAAATATGGTTCTTTCATGCAAGATCATGGATGATGAATACCCAAAGGCTACCATCTAGTTCCAATGAATCTTTATTCATCACCAACAACTGCTATCCATCAAGCCATCACAAAGACTTACTAGCAAGGAAAATGTCAGCACTTACATAACAACATTGACCAATTCAACACGCAAGTAGTGAAGAGAACTAGTGATAAATTACACAGTGGTTCTGCTTCTCCACCAAGTACAGCCATATGCATGCTTGATGGACTTTTTGAAAAAACTTTTCAAAAAATCAAAAATTCCAATCAAATTTGAGAGCTCATGATTCTCTCTTTACCAGTCTTATGAGCGCCTAAATCAATGATTTTCAGCATCACTGTGTAAATATTTTTGTAGCACATTGATGTACACACACAGAGAGTTTTGAACCAAATCTCAAAGTCTTTTGGTCAGATTTAGACTAAGATTGTTCTTGAGCACCTTTTGTGAATAGTAGTTTATTTGTAGGAATTGTGGAACCCTTTGTTGTTAGCAGGGGTCAACTGATGTTCAACCTCCTAAGTGATAAAGGGAAGATGTGCTTGTTTTGGCACCTCTTTGATGGGTCTTTACAGGGTCTATGGAAAGTCTTTTGTGTGTGCACATTGACATGCTACATGGATATTTACATGGTGATATGCATGATTGATGAACTTTTTGAAAAAAAAAATCAAAGAATCAAAAATCCAAATGAGTTTGAGAGCTCATGACTATCTGTTTAACAGTCTTATAAGTGCCCAAATCAACAACTTTCAGCAGCATACTTGTCAATCTGAATCATAAATTCTTATAGACAAGCTGCTCATGGCTTTTGTTCTCCTCAAGTGAAATTGATGTTTGTTCATTGGCTACTTCAAAAGGCAACAGTTCAGGATGTATTGAAGACAGTGTGGAGTTTGAGTGTCACAGCCAACCATCTCCTCCAAGCTGAGCAAGATGATTCACTCAAGTTATCTTGGTCTTCATGGGGATGAATCAATTGATCAGATTGGGTGTTTTTGTCAAAAGTGGTACAGAGGGAATCATGGGCTCTCAAACTCATTTGAAATTTTGGTTCTTTGAAAGGGTTTTCAAAACATCATGCATACAGCTGTAGTAGTACCCAGAAACAGATACCACCCTTGATGAAGGTACATGGACACTGCTCTTGATGTAGGAACCTCATCAGACCTCAGGCCTACTATCCCAAGGCTGAAAAGAGAAGAGTGAATGTGGAAAGAAAGGAGGTACCCAAACTTCTGCAAATAAGACTCATACAGCTGGCTCTGGTTCATCTGATGGTCATGAAAATCATCCAGGATATCAATTGAATCAGGTATGTAGGTATGGACTCAGCTTGTATTACAACATTTGCTAGGATTGTGGTCACAGTTGTCTGAAATTTTCAAATCTCTGGCCCCAGAATGCTGCAGACTGTGCTTTTGTTCACTACACAGAAACCTACCTACCATGTAGCCTTTCACTTGATTGCACCTGTCACTTTGGATTTGTTTACCAATACATTTTTGCCTGGGGAAAAAATGACAATACCAACAGAAAAGCTTTATCCCCCCCAAAAAAAACCATTCAAAGAAATAACCAAAACACTCTCCACCACAATCTATCTATTTTTAAATCCTAACTCATGAAATTGCCTTCTCTCTCACATGTGACTACTTGGTTTATCAATCCAACTTGTCATTCAGATACGGTTTCATCTGAAATTACCATTCCAGGTAGGTGTTGTTGCCACAGTTAAGATTGTGCTGCTATGCTGTATATGGCTGGAGACACTAAAGATATGGAAAAGCTTAATTGGTCTATGAGCTCTATGAAGCACCCAATCCTGAACTTATTAATAAGAAGCCAAGGCTAATTTTAGGATGCCCTCATCAACAGGATCTAAAAAGTAGCTTTCACTGTCAAAATTATACATTATCCCCAAGTGGAACTGGGAAAATGATGAAGTTTCTCATAACAAGATCTATCACTGCACACCTGAGCCATTACACCCACACTACATATGTGCAACAAGCTGAGTAGATTGTTGGCTATCATGTACATACAGGTCTGTTTAGTTCCCTGCTCATCTGAAGAAGTAAATCACATGTGATACATCATGTAACTTTTTCCAGTTTGACCAAATTGTCCTGAAAATTGACTACACATACCTTCATAACTACTCAGGCAATACACTGAAACCCATTCAACAGTAACAGAAGGAGTGTTACATGAAGTTGAGGTAATGGAACTACACCAAAACAATGATGAGTCAGTGTATGTAGTCATTTTTTGGAATGCTTTTGTCAACCAGAAAAAAATTATAAAAGGTATTACATATTATCTACTCATTCAGATGAGCCAATAGCTGAGCAGATCTGTATGTACATGATAGCTCCCAACTTTCCCATCCTGCTGCACATATTTAGTGTTGGTGCTTTGGCTCAGGTGTACTGTAAAATATCTGTTTATGACAAGCTACAAACTTGATCATTTTCCCATTCTCACTTGGGGACAATGTATGATGTTTACAGTGTTTTTGGGGTAATTGAATAACTGTTTTGTTTTCTCTATCTGAATGAAATCAAACTCCACATGTAATTTAGAGCTCTATGGAGAATTGAAGTTCAAAAACAAAAGTGAAGCAAGTCTATTAACTGTAGCCTTGTTGAAAGTTTTGATGTGAAAGCTTGTTTATACTGCAGTATTCACTGTTACTAATCCAACACACTAGTTTTTTTTTTGAAAAATTTCCCTGTGAAGTTTGCCTATCTACACTGCTGTTTTTGTCTACTCTGACATGGTCCAGAAATACCCCTAGCTCCTCTTCACCACACTCAAAAAGTTTCCCAAAGCCTGATCATACTACCAACTCTCAAAGGTTTCAATAGCAAGCCTGTACATACAGGTGGTATTCACTTGGTTTGATTGAAGATGTCTCAAAAGGTCTTCTTGGTACACACAAGGGCACCTGAATGAGTTAGAGCATCCCCAGCGGTCTCCCAATTCTGTGGGCTCTCAACAATGTGGGGGTCAAATTGCAAAAAACTGCTCCAGCGGACCTTGCATTATTGGGGGTGAGACATCAAGAGTCTCCATATTTTGAGAGGGGCCCTCCACATCTGCAAGGTCTAGGCGGGGTCTTGACATCATCTGCAGATTCTTTCGTGTGACAAATACAGAACATGTTTGACTCAAGAATCAAACTGGGTGATTGAGTATAAGCATGCTCATATCACTCAATCATGGGTTGACCCTCAACTAGAGGACCACTGTGCAACGTTCTTTTTTTGACCCCCTACATCTAAAAATCAACATTGGTGGTCTGTTCCAAGACCTCGCAGAATCAGGAGACCACTGGGGATGCTCTTAAACCTTGAAATTCTTCCCAAACTTGCCTTATAACTTTGCCTGATTCTAACAATAACCTTACACACCTCTGTACAGTAGACTTGTTCAAATATAAAAAAGAAATTGGGAGTCCAAAGTTTGGAGCAAAGACTTTGGAACTATGTTATTGTGTACAGCCCGTAGAGACAGGCACCATGTCCGTGTGGTGTTTGCTCGTTGACAAGCGCACACAAGTCGCCTTTGTGCCTCAAAGGCAGTCCGTGTGCGTTTCTTGTTGGGCAACTGTCACAAGGACACAGTGAGGTGTATGAGATGTCAGAAGCAATCCAATTTTTATTCAACTCCAAATTTTTGGGGGGTCTCTCAAAGTTGGCTTTCAAAATTTGGAGTTGAAAGATTTTGAACTCTCTTGATAGTGAAATCACTCATTTCAACCTATCACGCATGAATACAGCCTAATACAGCATGAGGGAAGCACAAGGGAAGTGTTAAATATACTGTGACATTCTTGGATAGGAAAGATGTGGTTTAAAATGGTTCAAAACTTTTTGTCTCCAAGTTTTTGATTCCAACTTTGAGAGACCCCCCAACAAATTGGAGTGGAATATAAATTGGCTTGCTTTGTACATCTTGTACCCTCCATGCGCAGAATGTACACAATAACAAAGTTGTAAATTTTTTGCTCCAAGTCTTTTGCTCCAAATTTTCCTTTCTATATTTGAACACGTCTAGTCCACCTCTAGATTTAATACAGGGACAAGATCTGTTTAGGGTTTTGAATCTGATGATGCCCTGGATTTGGTCACCCACCCATTTCTATGTTAGCTCAGCCAACGGTCAAGGGAGGTTCTCTCTCTCTACTTCCTCATGACAACATCCCTGTGAGCTACTAGCGTCTTTTAGGCTAGTAAGTCACTAAAAGAAAAGTTGGAAATAATAAACTAGGTTTATTATACGCGTGAGAAACCTATTTAAAGTTTTAAATAAGGTTTGTAAAGAAGCAGTGTGATCAAATCAGCAGTGACTTCAGTTAGATGACCTCTCAACAGAGGTTTTTAGGATGCACATCCAGGGATTAAGGCAAGACAAGAGTCTTCTGGCCGGATAACAATAGACAACTGGCACCCAGTGTCGTGCCCAAGATAACTACACTCGACTCTAGAGTTGTTAAACAAGGGAAATATCACCTAGTGATATTTTGAAGTTCTTTAGACTCTGAACACAGAGGGACTTCCGTGAGTTTAAAGTTTCTCAAGTTATTGAATCCCTTTAATAACTTGAGCAATAATTCTAGGATCACCTCCTGACAAAACAGTGAAGTCTTCAAAAGAACTTCTACAAATAACAAAAGCAATGATTCAATTAGAGAAATATACAATGTCTAATGGAAGAGGACAAGGACTCTATTTATCTGATTGATGAGGTATTGATAATTTGCTTAAATGCAATGATGATGATGGATTTTCCTGGCGGGTCAGAGAGCTCTTTATATACTCAAAACCCTGAAAATCCTTTATGTACAACTTGTGGTTTGATTACATACTCATTTGACGTTTGTAATCATGGATTTTTAATTGTTTAATTATTATTTGATTACGCACATGTGTAACTCTTGTGTTACTCATGTGATGCGCACTTGTGAAAGGCATTCTTACATAATGCAACCTTTTGGTTACATTTACATGTATGTACATATGTAATTTCATATGTAACTATATGTAATTACATATGTACTTGGCTCTTGAAACTGAGCCATGAGTTGTAATTATTCTTTTTGTTATTTCATAGTTATTTAGGCAGCCCTTTGGTACTAGTAATAGGGCTTGGGGCTGACAATCCCAAGTATTCTCTTACTTCAAGGTCAGAGAATACCAATGTGGGGTAGTGGCAGAGCCATGCCACGGGGCTCTCTTTTTGGTTCTCTGAAACCAAGAGCTGGCAGTATGAGATACATGCCATTGGGTCTGTGGGCAGGTTCTCAAGTTGTGCTTATCTTTTGTATGTACCTCTTATGTAGGATATGCCTTTCTCATGTAGGGTGGGTGGGTTGGTGCAGGATGTGAGCTAGAAAGAGGTGAGGTCTGTGATGGTCTGTGAGTTGAAGTCTTGGAGACTTATTGTGTGATCTCTTCACAGGATGAGCTCCCTCTTTCTCATCCTTCATACACAACCCAAGCTTTGGACCCACCCCACAGCATCACAGTCTCCCATGTGAACCAGCATGTTGGCTCTAGCAAAAGGGGTCTATGTTGGCAGTTCTACTAGATAGCTCATGCATCTTCAATACACACTTGGCACTGAAGGAAACAGGTGAATTCCTCAAATTCCTTGATCAGTCTGTCTCCAGTAAAACATACTCAAATTTTCAAAGGTGAACAATAGCACATCATTGAATATGAATGAGAGAGATCTTACATGCTCAGGTGAAGCTCAAGTTGGCCAGAGGGTTCTGGGAGTAGTGGAAGCCTTGGATTCTCAGGTCCAAGAATATGAAAAACTGATTTAAAATCATACAACAGTGCTCCATGCGATTAATTATCCCACCGTGTGGTTTCTTGATCTCGTCTATCATCTCTCTATATGAATCCTTCAAGTGCACTCCAAAAGTTGTCAATGATCAATTTTGACTAATTTACACCTTTTTTATATTCCAGTTCTTTGTTACTTTGAAACCATAAATTACTCAGTATCCCCGAAAGATGAAATAAAACAAAAATAAAGGAAAGATAACGCCGTTTGTGAAAGAAAGCTTAATCAAGAAATTTCGGATTTGACTCCTCCAGACTACAAGTATCAGATTAAGAATCATTTGAAATGACGAACACGAAGTCTCTTAGTGGTAGGTACAGTAGGATTTGGGTTTCCATCAGGTGTGCCTTTAGAACAAGCACCACCTAAAACACAAATCTTCTTATGAGCAGTTTCATTTGGATGGGTTAATACACCTGATCTCGAATCAAATAAACAATCTATATATGCTTCATAACACGAGACATATTCAGGACCTGGATCGGATTTTCGAAATTCATCGTGGAGGGCTGCGACTTTCTTTTGGTAATCTGGATCTGATGGGTCTAATTTTGATAAACCTGATTGTTCAATACGGGCTGCTATCTTTGGTGGAAGTACTCCGTAAATCTACATTATGGTAAGACTTGTCAGTATCACGGTTCAAAGTACGTCGATTACGAAGCCTGCAACGTCTTTACTTCAGAGAAAACATTAACCTGTTGAATGTATCCATAGATGATTTGTCGTACTGATGCAGCAGGTCCATCGGGCTATCAGAACAAGTGCGACAATTCATCGAAGATGAGCCTTGGTTGTGTATCATTCTTGACAAAACTATTTAAGCTTACTTTTGACAGACATTGGCTTTCGGTAGCTTTTGCAGCAGCAGATTGAGGATCTGACATTCCAATAATCAAATCCAAACAATCGGCTACCTTTTCAACATATGTTGACTAACACATTAAATTGAAATTCATCTTTGTTAATTCACTTTGAGATATCCACATATATAGACTTTATTTGATCACATACCTCACTACCGGCATTTGATGAGTAGATTGATTGGGCAGTATCGGCTAATGCATTACGAAAGTATTGATCATCTGGATTCTTTGAAAGGTTATCTTTCAGGTAGGCATCTGCAATTTTGTGAATTGAGCTGAGTACATTTGGTTGAAGGTATCCTACAAACTGAAGTCGAGTAATCGAGGTCAGATTGTAGAATCAATTCAGGAAAGTTGAGGGATGAAGATTCAAGTAAATGGAGGACTAACCTGGTTGACAATCGTGATATACAAAGATCTGAGGTCTTCATACACACTAGATTCACTTGTTTCTCTATTACAACTTTCGGTAGCCTTCAATCGATCGGGATAACTTTGACCAGGCTTAGTAGCCACCTTTCTAAAACATTTTTCCGCATCTTCGAGTGCTGCAATCAGTTCACTACTAACTGCTAATTCTACACTTTGAATGGCTGATTTCACTGAATCGTAAAAGTTTTGTTCACCGGGAAATAACGGATTGAAGGCTGAGCTTAAGGCTTTCACGGCGTGTTCTACGATACTTTGGGGAATTACGTCGTCACCAAAAGTTTTAAGGACACTACGCATAATCTGAACCGTAGGTTTAGTAAACCTCATTCATGCTGATAGGATGTGTCACAGTAAACTCACATCTGCAACTCCGGTAATTGACATGCCATTCTGTGGTTTGTTCAACGCGTCAATTTAAGTGAGTGATAAGATGGATTTAATCAATTTATCAGCGAACAGTCTGATATCAAAACATCAATTAATGGGACGAACCAAGACACAAGACTGCGAGTCGGTCAATCCTCCTTGTTTAGTCAATTTAGAAAGACAAGCCTTAAGATCCTTGAAGTGGAGAGCTCCATCAGTGGTAGATAACATCTTATCAGCCACCTCATTAACACTCTCGAGAGTTTTATTGATAGAAGTAGCCATAGCGTCCAATCTATCTTGTGATGGATGATCTCCTAAGTTTCCATCAAGATGATAATTCAAAGCTATGGTTCGTGAGAGATAGAATTAGCATCAATTTCAAAATCAAGTAAATAAAATTCTTCGAAACTGTGGGTAACAACAAATTCTTGACTAACTGTTTTTAACTATATCTTCAAACATTTGGGCAGTTTCTTGAGCTGATTGTGTATTTGAATCACCACTTGTTCCGCCTAATTTAATACTTTGTGCAAAAGCTTCGATTGCTGCATAAACATCATATTTCATTTGATACACTACTCCTTTATGAGATGATGAAATAACAGCTGCACCCCTTTGGACTTGAGGAGCTTGATTATCATCTGCAAGGGCTAAAGGGTTAAGAAAAGATAAAAGGATCGCTATTCCAGAAAGCTTCCACATCGTGTAAAATAGTGAGTGTTCTTGTTTTCAAATGAATGTTGGTGTGAGTTGTGCTTGATGAAAGGTTTTTTTAGGATTTGACTGTTCGACAATCGAAAAAGATCGAAAGGTCTTAAGTTGACTTTTTACCAAGAGTTAAAGAAATCAAAACGAATGTAAGCTAAAGATTGAAGTGGCAAGTAAGGAGAAAGGACAGGAAAGGACCACAAGACAGGTGTTCGAAAAACCACAAATACTTTATGTCGTATTGGATTTGAAATCTCTTCAGCCAACGCCGAGTTTTTGGCGGGTACGTGAATATGTTAAGGTGCACAGATCGAGCTTGAATGGCCGAAATTAACATCACGATGTGTACTAGGAAGTTATGTATTTCAATTGCATATTCTGTACACCCCAACATGAACGCTTGGAGCCTCCAGCCTTTGGCTTCTTGACAGCGTCGGCTTGCTGCTGATAAACAGTCCTGAATTTCAAATACGGGCAGATCAACATTGGTTATTTTGTGAAACTTCTTGAGGCAGCACGAGACGGTTTGCTGAGCTGTTGAGATGTTCAGCCTCAGGTTGATTGAATCATTTTGTTGAAAGATTTTTTTTCTCATAAATGCATCCACAAATGCATCTTGCGGTGTCGGGAAGGAGAGGGGCGCAGACTGAATGAACTTTCCCAGACTTTCCCCCAAGGGTCCTCATGTATCAGCCACCTAGAAAGAAGACAGAGGAAGAGTGGAGGTAAAAGATGTCCGCACAAGATGGCGACGTGACGTAAAAGTTGATGCCAGGCTTGCGTTTTTCAACACCTCCATGCTTGATATCACAGCATGGGAACCTTTCATATGACTTCAAAGTAAGTTGATCGACCAGTGCGAACGATATTGAACGGAGAGCAACCGAGTCAAGAGGAGGCAAACAAGAATGTCATAATTTCTGAAACACAGCTGACAAAACTGCATGCTCTTGCGGCTGTCTCGTGCGTGCTAGTAAAGCGATGACCTGAACTTCAAGATCACAACTTTGATACTCACCAATAGCTATAAAGGATGCATTTTATTCATCCAGATTGTCCAACCTGCATCTGATCCGTCGCACGCAATTTTCACTTACCATCCAAATATAATCGCAATGGCTTGTCTTTGTAAAGCCTCATTTCTCAATCTCGATCACCATTGTTGGTCTCTCAGTCTACATGAAAGACCTTGATTAGATTCTTTCAAGACAGGAGTATCTCCTGCTGAACACATTTGATGTCTGTTTAAGAATTTTCTTAGATATCTGTCAATCTATCCTAGACCTGAAACAGATTCCAGTATTTGCACCATCTCTTGAATCGAATCCGTCGCCATTTCCTTTTGAAGTGAAACCGAAAAGAGTACCTAATTCCAATTCATCAGCTATCGGACCATCTCCAAGTGAAGTGCTGATCAACTTCCCTATATTAATGATAATGACGTCGAATATCTCTCTTTGTCAATGGGTTTTCATTGTAACTTCATTTCATTTTCACTTTTTACAATTGACAAAGCTGAAAGGGTAGAGAGACACAGGAATACAACACAAGCTAGTCTTGTAGCATTGGGTACTGAGTTTATGTAGTAATTCTGGGCTGATAGAACTCAATGACGAAGCAAGTGAATAAAGAGAAAAGATAATGTAGCGCAACTATGAGGAAGTTGACTCTTGGAATACTTGATGAGTCTCGTAATTGTAGATGATAATCATCTTTACTTCGTTATCTCAGATATGATCTATTGTCTGTACAGTGTTCGAGGTTATTAAAATTCAGGGCCATTTTGTTTATGAAGATTTATGCTTCGCGGTTGGGGCTCCTGCACAACCTAAGAAGTTAAAAGTTGGATGATGACGCGTAAGCACATCATAAAATTGGGTGAGAGACATTTGGGGCCGACTTACGTGGAATGTTATTCAAACCTCCGCATTGGAAATGTCGTAACATGAGGGTGGCGTCCATCAATCCACAATCTTGACCGTACAAAGTCATAGGCATGCAAAATTTTGGAAGCTCAGCATCGGTAAATCCACAGTCTGAGATCTGGAAAAATTTGTCTACTCACCGTAGTGACCAGATAAGGGGGTATCCTTTACAAATCCATACGTGGTGCAGGTGATGCCGTAAGCGGGTATGTTGCCATCTTTACAGTCAACGCCCGCAATGGGTTGACCTGGATCTAGTGTAGCTCACCTAACGTCAGTAGGGCTCATTGCTAATCAGAGATGGAGAGAACTATATGCATAGCGAAGGATGGCTTACTTTTGTTATGGCATAGTTCAGTTGGGAAACCGTAGCTATAATTACCGTCATCGCAAGCTAGACATTACGGTTCAAGACATGCATGTCAGCATCATTATCAAGATCAGAGTATTCACTGGGTTCATGATCGCTACGCGGGACTTACTGGTTGTCTTGGTGGCTTCGTTGTTGGAATAGCCCCACTGGCACCACACATCCTCGATCTTTGCACCTTGTACTTGTTTGCTGTGAGTTACCAGGCTCAAAACGATAAAGATGAGCATAACGTAGTGGCGAGTAAAGAGATTCATGTTGGCGATGTGGATGAGCTTTAGAGATGGTATTTTGCGAATGAAGGTGAATTGAGAAACTTGGTCGGGAAGGGATCTTGAGGGCTTTTGAAGGCTGAATCAAATATAAAGTAAGTGTCAACGTTGTCGTTCACGAAAAAAAGGTGCCTACGGGGGGGTCTGAAAACGGGATTCTTTGACTAAGACAATCCACACTGAAAGTCACCCTGTGCGAGCATTGCGTTACCGTTCCAAACCGTTTCCTATTCAATCGTAATACAAAACCTTTGAACCCTGGTGAATTGATATTAAATTTTATCAAGGCCATTCACTTTTGTGCAAAATCTATTTTCCAGAAGAAGAAAAATCGTGTGGCGCTGAGCGTTTGCGTCGGCCATCTGATGTGATTGCGGTTAAGATTTTTTGTAGGTCCAAGCAAAAGACAGAAAAATCGGGCAAACTTGCAACCTCGGATCAAACTTGTCGAAGTCATCTTGGTGGCCGTGCCAGACGCTCGTTAAAAGTGCACCTGTAGTTGGCAATGTTGTTTGGATGAATCAGGTATCGTTATTGAGGGGCAAAAGCGTCAGGACCCTGGAAATTGGATGTCCCTCCTCTTCTAGAGCGCGGCGAACGCTCCGGTAAGGGGCTCAGTTAAGCTAGCAATGGACTAATAGGCTTCAGACAAGCAAGGATGAAAACTCAATAGCGTACGATTCAAGATGGAGACTGTCAAATTGATGATCAGAAGGAGCTCAAATTCAATGCCACGCACAACAGGACACGCGAGGATTCAATTTCCAGGCTTTCAAGAATCAGGCTGAGCAGATGTATGCGCTACAAGGCCAGTGGTACAAACAGAGTAAAAACCTCAATGTACTTACCTGAGTGCAAGAAGACATAGGTTTTCGACACCTCATAGATCAGCCTTGTTGTGCGATCTCGTAAGACAGTCCGGGAAGGCAACGAGGTTGACCCGAGCTGGACATGTCTGTCCAGCTTTCCTCTGTGGTCCGAGCCGCTGATCATAGCATCTCAATTTTGTAACGCTTGTTTTTTCTTGTGTCTTGCTGCTATCCCTTGTGGAGTTCTCGTCAAATGTTTAGGTGGACTCAAGTGAACAAAATTTCCCTCTGCTTCCCTTCAAACGTCGTGATTCAAAAGTGTTGCTGCTTAAAAAGTTGATCCATGGTAGGAATTCGGTAGCCTTGGCCCTTGGGCCACCTGGGAGCATAGTTCGAATTCACGACTCAAATAAAACATTTTTCAATTCGTTGAGTCATGAATTGGTTCATCTGGCATGCGAGTTTCCGGATGCGAGGCACGTATTGACTTGCACTGGGTAGAAACCACAGGGAAGGGACAATTACAATCGAGGGATGGCTCAACGGTCACTCCTAAATGAAATGGAACGCAGACTCCTTTTCAGGCGATATGAAATCCTCGTTATTAACTTGAAAGAAGCTTCGATTTCTCACCTGCACTGAAGCTGATGGAAGTTTCTTCACTTTTTGGACGATGACATCACACCGAGTCGGCCTTTGGGTGCTTGCCCTTATTTGCTTCGAAGACAATCTAACACAAGTCTCTCGCTGAGACCTCTAGCGTGAATAAGTTTAGTCATTCGATTTTCTAGCTCAACATTTCTTTGCCTGCGTCCGAGACGTTATAGATTCGGCCCGTGTTTGAGGGACAGCGCGATTGACCACTAGTGCCATCCAGCTCAGCCCTCAAGCAACTTTGTTTCGCCGTGACCGCCTAACCCTTGAGCCTTGTAACTCGCAAGTTTTCACAACACCGATGATCAGCTCTTTCTATCAATTATTCGTCATTTGAAACAATCTTGCAGAATCGCTCTTGCATTTTATACCTTTCAGTTCCTCGGTCAATCTGTGTTTGCAGTCAATCAACTCGGTTCCTCGTGGTTCACCTCTGTAAAACATTGCACCTCAACCATCAAGGTAAGAAATATCAGGCCCATCCAATTGAACCTACCAAATCCTTCATATACACAAAACTGTAGCATCTATGTCGAGAGCCTTTCTGTTTGTTTACTAAGCGACATCATCACATTCTTTCCGATTGACCATTGGGTGCATACCAATAGTCTTCCTTGCATTCAACCGTTGCTACCACGTTCTTTCAGCTCATTCATTTCACTCCTACGTACAATTAGAAGTCTTTCATATCCCTTTTTGCATCCATGGCGCCAAAAGCATCAATATCGAAGCAATCACTCATTTCTTCCAGGACTGGTGCAAGTGAGGTCAATGACGATTCTTCGGCTGCATACACATCCAACTCTGAAAAATCAGCTACTTCAACTTCATCTCGGAAGCCTAAAATAAAATCTCACCTTTGGGCACATGAAAAAGCTACCGAACCTCACTCTGAATTTTCCAGTAGTCATGGGGTTGGACATGGAGCAAGTCAAATCCCACTTGAGGATGATTCTCACATGCCTTGCATGACATTTAGGGCTGTTCTCGTCGGTTTATTTGTTAGCTCAAGCGCTGCTGTCATCCAACAATTTTTTCTGGTGAGTCCAGATAATATCACAAAGTTTCAATAGCCATCTTGAAGACTTGAATAAGACTGATCTTGTTATGACTCATAAGTTCAAACCATCTCAATCGCAAGTACAACCTCTTTTTCTACAATTGACATGTCTCTTCATCGGGCGTGGTCTGGAAAATATTTCGGGGCCTACATGGTGGAACCCGGGACCTTATTCTCTGGTGGGTCTGTGAACCATCTGGGGATCAATAACATAATATTTAATCCATCGGTTTTGCAAATGTAGAAGGAGAATGCTCTGAGTTCAATAATGGCCACAGCCGCTGCTGCCGGAACGCTTGCAGTTGAAGTGAGTGGAATTTCAGCTAGATTCAAGATTTCCGATCAAACATTGACTTGGTATACTTTGGACAGATGATTGCCACCGAAGAACTCTTCGAAGATCGGCCTTTCCATTATGGAACAGCTATGGCCATCATGCTGTAAGTCATACCCCCTCTGGTGCCTTCATTCATGTAAAAAGACAAGACGAGTCTGACAATGGGGCCCATAATCCAGGAGCTCGCAGTTGATAGGTTACGGATTTGCTGGAATCTTGAGGCGTCCCTTGGTTTACCATAAACATGCCGTCTTCCCGTACGTGCCTTCGTACGGAAGAAATGTATAGATATAGATTTCATCAACTTACTGTTTTTTTGACCGCTAGTGCTGTGCTACCATCGGTCGCGCTGTTTCATTCCTTTCACGACCGAAGTGATCTGGTTGAGAGACAGCTTAAATTATTTAAGCGTACTTTTTTTGGGATGGCTATCTGTAAGCTTGTTATGACGAAGGATTGTATTCTCAGCTTCACGAATCTGATCTGTGCGGTCTTAGTCGAATTATTCCCTCAGTACATCGCACCCACTCTTCAAGGAATCAGTCCATTCTGCATGCGTTGGCAGCGTAGCGAAACGATTACGCGTTATTTTGGGGGCGTGCTTTCTCAAGAAGGGCTAGGATTGGGCAGTATCTCGCTCGATTGGAACGCTGTTGGAGCGCTGGGACCGCTCTATACACCCTTCGCAGCGCAAGTAAGCAGTGATTTCTGCTTCTAGACTTCTCTGCGTCTGTGGATGCATCGGAGGATATGCCTGACTGCTCTTCATTACTCAGGTCAACGAATGGGGTGGTATTCTTCTGTCTTTCCTATTCTTGATCATTGGCTACGAAAAATCTTGGTTCTGTGAGTAGAAGTGATCGAGATGATCTTCATACCGGTAAAGTCTGACGATCCATCCAATGTTTTATGTTATCGCGGTTTCAGCCGGGGGAAAGAAAGATGGGTTCCCTTTCCTGAATTCACAGCTCCTCACTTCCGACGGTCAACGCTACAACCAGACCGCAATCATCAATGAAGATGGTACCGGTAACTGGGAAAAGATCGAAGAGCTCGGGGCCCCGTACTTCGCCACGTCCTACGTCCTCACCAACATAGCCACCAATTTGGCCGTGGGAGGTGCAATTACTCATTGTTTATTGTGGGGGTGGAGCTCGATCTCTAGTGCTTTCATGTTCAGAAGAGAAATGCGATCTGAAGATGTGGACCCTCATTGGACTGTCTGTAAAAAATATAACGAGGTTCCCATTTGGTAATGCATCTCGTCACAACAAATTTTTAGACTTATGTGTCCCCAGAACTCAATCTGACTAAAACACTGAAATGACCATGATCATAGGTCATATTTGGCGATCTTATGCTTCTCAATCTCAGTTGCGTTTTTGGCGGCTTCACTAACAACATCAGGACTGAGCGCAGGTGCGTTAAGTATGGCATTGGTACTTGCTGCCGTCTTAGTCATTGCGGCGGCGTTTCTACGAGCCACGACGGGAGCTATGTTAGAAGTCGAGCCAGTAATCCAGATGATAGGGTAATTTTTCCCTTTACTCTCGTCAAGTTATATTAAACTGATCAAACATTTTATTACTCTCTGTTACTGAATTACAGTGGTGTAAGGCTGTTTCTCTAATTGATTTTTGACCCATAGATACTGATACAATCTTTTATGTTTGAAATAGCTTGTGTACCCATCAGACGCTTTCGGAAACATGTGGTTCTGTACCTAGTTGGTCACCTTCATTTGATCCCTACCTTTCCAAGCTAGTACTTATTCATGATACTTCACCTCAGTGGATCCGCAACTGTTTCCCAATCAATCAGTATGCTACAGGTACGATCCGCAAAAATCAGTCCGATGATGAATATCTCATTGACGTGCTCAATTCGGAACCTCATTCCAGGATTTGAAATTGGGAATTTACCTTCACTTACCACCGGTTTGTCATATACCTTTCCTGATGATAATGCATCACCTTGAGAAATCATCTAATCCCCACTGATATATATATATCTTCCTGGTGGGCTTGTTTTGAAAATACAAACAGATCAATGTATTCACGGCGCAAATTGTTGGAACGTAAGCACCTCATCGATACATCGTCTTGAATTTGATATCAATTTTAACGCTGTTTTTCTCATTGGACCAATCTTCTGCGATTGCAGGCTCGCTGGGGTAGTGTTCAATTATTTGATCATGAGCTTGGTCGTCAACACCAATCGAGAAGTCTTACTCTCTCAGTACGGAAGTCACGTCTTTACTGGTGTGGCTTTGGAAGACTTTCAAACCCAAGCTGTTAGGTAAGTACGGTGAATACATTTTGATTCATTTGTTATATGAAACCTATTCAAACCGAGAATGGGAGATCTGATTCTGGGGTTTCTTGTTCAGTTGGGGTATATTTTCTCGAAAGCTATTCACGATTGGAGAGAGATATGTAATGATAATCCGCTTTCTGTTTCATTTATCCCTCGCGCTGACCTCTTCATTTGAGATTAGGTGGCTGTGCCCGCTTCTCTAGGTATCGGACTTTTATTACCCATCCCACCTTACATCATACAGAGGATATGGCCCAAACTAGGCTTTCGCTTGATCAATGTACCATTGATCTGCGGATCTTTTGCTTATACACTCAATCGTATGTCTCAATACTAACTCTAACACTGATAACATGGTCAAAGATATCTGAATACGTCACTGAATCCGATCCACTTTTAGGTGCAAATGCGGCATTTACCATGGCAGTTGTTGCAGGATTTTTGTCACAATTCTATGCACGAAGATATCGACCAAAATGGTAAATGTTAAAATCTTGATACTCTTTATCTCCCGAGTGATGAGATATTGCTCTTTTTCAAGAAAACTGATCTTCTTTGCTTTCATAGGTTTTACAGGTATAACTATATCCTCAGTGCAGCACTTGACGGTGGAGCACAAGTGGTAAGTAAAATATCTAATTGTAAATCCACCAAGAGATAACACTGAAGCCCATCTTCTTTTCCTTTTATCTTCCAAAGACTGCCGTAATTCTTGGATTTGTCGTTGAAGGTGGCGCTGGTTGGAAACAACTAGCATTTCCTTAGTTGAGTATCCAAGAGCTCATTACATCTCCATTTGATTCTTCTGTTGATATATTTTGCTAATCGATTTGTCTTCATCCAAATAGTTATTTCTTGAACCCTAGGGGTAATCCTTTCGAACATCGCGCACCTGATTATTGCTACCTCAGTGTTTTACCTGAATGAATAAAACTGAGTTGCTCTATTTTTCTATGTATATGAATCTACACCAAATTACCACTTCAAGTTCAACAATATAGAATAGGCAGTATTTTTCATTCTTTCTCTTCTTACTGTACTCCTGTATCTCAATTCTCATGAAGTTTACAATCTCAACATAGTGAATAGATAGTATTTTTCATCCTTTCTCTTTTTGACTGTACTGATATGTCTCAATTCTCATGAAGTTTCAATCTCAATTGTAATCTGAAGATGGACTCAGTCTCCCATTGAAGTAATCCAGAGCATTTTTGGACTCTTGTTGGCTCCTTCCTTGAGCGCTTCTGCTGTTATTAGTTCTTGACATGGTTATCCCCCTGAGAATCAGATGCACCTGAACTAGAAATTTATTCCCTCCACAAAGAAAAACAAAATCCCAGGTGGCTTAGATTTTGAATCAAGTTTACAGACAAAAATTCAAAAGATCACTCATTGTAATACATCTTGATATTTGTCAACAGACATCATCATTCTTCTTCATTTTCTTCAATTTGGCATCAGCTTTACTCATCTGCAATAGGAAGGAGAAAACTTTGCACCACATGCCAAGTCTCTCATTGCCTTATCTGTTTGGGCTTCAGCACTGCCGCAGCTCAGGTCAGTGCTTTCTTCCTCAACTTAGCCCAATACAGCCACCAATACGTCCTGGAAGGTATCTTATCATCATTTCGTTTGAACCTCAAGCAAATGCAAATGTATTTACTGTTGGATTTCTCTTGGTCAAGCACCTCTTGTGCACCTGAAACTCGGACCCGACCCGAGGATACCTTTACATGTATCCTCGCAGCGGATCCGAAGGAAAGCGGGCAGATGCATCCTAAGATGCTAGGATGCATCTTTTGTGACCTCGCGAGGCTCTAAGTCCCACACCTTCTCTAAATGTACCAAACACCTCTCACACCCCTTCACACTCCACTTGGCCATCATTCCCACACTTTCACACATTTCACTCACCTACCACTGTAACATTGCCTCTCCACGTGTAATACTCTCATGCATCACATGTAATCCTAGTCGCTACATACAATATAACATCACACCACTTGAGCAAACATCTATCTATCAAAGATCTATCATCTCGTCGACGCACCACATTCCACTTGAAAGTATCATCACTTCATTCATTATACCATGGCACGACCCCCAACCCGAAAGCGGCAAATGCCCTCACGAGTCACTCGCCACACCAAGACACCTGGACCTGCTACATCTTCACGTGCTAATCGATCCGCTAATCAAAACACCAAAAATCAAAACACCAAAAGATCAACTAATCGCAACCCAAAGCCAGCTGATAGGGCTCACCCCAATTCCACCTCGTCAGCCTTGTCAGACGATTCTGAAGATTCATCAGAGGAGGAAAGTCCATGGGAGGATCAAGATGAAGACGATCAGGAAGAACCCGCTGAAGATCAACGTGCCAAAAGGCCACAAACACAGACTCAGACTAGTCTCCCCTTACCAAATCCGCCAATTGATCACAAAATCACACTCGAAAACTACAACAAACTCGACTTGGACATTTTCACAATCAATGAACTCCTTTCAGCCTCAGGACGCAAAACTCGTAATCGCATCCCTTCTGATATTCAGAAAGAATTGAAAAATCTTCAATTCATGTACCGGCGTGCCAAGAAATTGCTTGCATTAGCAGCTAAATGCAGTGAAAAGACAATAAATGAATTTCTGTAAGTCAGAAATTCTGTACCAACTCTTTGCTTTTCCTGGCTCCTCACATATGCTTATGCTTACCTTACTTAATTATTACTAATGGCAGGCATGAAGTCAGTATAAGAACAAAACGAAACTTCTATCAAAACTTTTTGAAGTATAGCATTGAAAGTTCTAACACCAACAGTAAGGGCGCGTTCACTTAAGCAATTTCTGGGGAGAAATCACATTTTGCAAAATTTAAAGTGTCTATTTGGTGGTGTATGTTTCATTTTTGCATTAAAAAATTTATAGAATGTGATTTCTGGTCAGAATTTCCTTAAGTGAACGCGCCCTAAGTCGAGTCTCATCGGGTCCTCAATTTGAACCTTTCTCATTAATACCTTGTACGAAAGTGCCACCAAGGAATACCCAAGAAGGTTTCAAAGAGCGCAACCAATACCTAGGGACAACTTGGACCAACTTAGAACCAGAAGAGAAGGATATATTCAATGGCCGTATTTTTTTCTTCCTTGGATACCTAGCCTCTGGATGGGATCAGCCACCTGTCAAGCCTGGGACAGTACCTCTCGACGCCGAAGAAAAGGATACATATCTACCAATTTTCAAACGCCTGGTTGACCTGGATAAAGTTGCACGTGATCTAGGGCAAGCAAAATTTGGTCCGCATCTCCCAACTGCTAGACAGAACAAGGGTATTGAAGAGGTGGAACGAATTGAACACGAGGTAAACTTTCTTACACCCCTCACTCATTTGTTAGGTATTGCTCGACTAAAAAGGGTGTATTCAAACAATTTCAAATGAAACTAGCTTCAAACAATTCATATCCGTTATGGTGTACACTACACCCTCATGGCAACCTCGTGGAACCCCGACACACGCAACGAGAAAGGTCAATGGGAAATGTAGTCATCATCCTCGGACGACTGGACCAGCTTGACCAATACTGAATGGAAGCTTCTTGAGCATTTTGTCCGGCATATCACACAATCTGATCTCAAAACAAAACCCACCCGAACTAAGAAACCTCAGGCTAGTGATTTGCTTAAATCACAACTCACAGCCAAGTTGAATGATCTTGTCCGTAAGTTGTTCCTTTCATTTATTGACCAAGTGCTGCATTTCACTCACAGTCTCACTTTCTAGGACAATATCTCAAGCCTCCCTTCAACCACTTAGACTGCCACCCAAAGACGGCGTCCTCCCACCTAACATTAAAAGGTCGAACCTTCAAGGGCAATACATGTATGGAGGTCATACAACATGCCAACTCTCGTATGACAGAGGCACTCCTTGCAACTGCTTTTGAAAAGATGGCTGCCAGGACACATCAGATGTGGGTAGATGACATAAAAGATGGCTATTATGTAGTTGTTAAACAACCAGATGCCGAGGACATCAACAAGGACCCCATTCCAGATGAGGATGACAACAACATAGTTGAGCAGGAGGCAGAGATGGAACACTGAATGTTGTATTAATTTTATCTTTGTCATGTAAGGATGCAAAAATGTAATTCCCCCCTATTCACACTTGTGAAGAGGTGTGAAAATGTTCGAAATCTTGGGCACACCTTCATGGGCGTGATGAAATTGTGAAAGACTTGATTCACAATCCATTAACGCTTGTGAAGCAGTGTGAATATTTCACACTGCAATATTCAGTATATTCCGGAAACTTTCACACATGTGATGACAGTGTGAAAGATGTTTCACACTTGTGAAGAGGTGTGAATATGTTATTCACACCTCTTAACCTTGGTCACTCCTTCATAGGTGTGGTGGGATTGTGAAAGATGTGAATCACACCCTATTCACACTTGTGAAGAAGTGTGAAAATTCTATTCACACCTCTTAACCTTGGTCACTCCTTCATAGGTGTGGTGAGATTGTGAAAGTTGTGATTCACACCCCACTCACACTTGTGAAGAAGTGTGAAAATTCTATTCACACCTCTTAACCTTGGTCACTCCCTCATAGGCGTGGTGACATTGTGAAAGTTGTGATTCACACCCTACTCACACTTGTGAAGAGGTGTGAAAATTCTACTCACACCTCTTAACCTTGGTCACTCCTTCATAGGTGTGGTGAGATTGTGAAAGATGTGAATCACACCCTGCTCACACTTGTGAAGAAGTGTGAAAATTCTATTCACACCTCTTAACCTTGGTCACTCCCTCATAGGCGTGGTGACATTGTGAAAGTTGTGATTCACACCCCACTCACACTTGTGAAGAAGTGTGAAAATGTTATTCACACCTCTTAACCTTGGTCACTCCCTCATAGGCGTGGTGACATTGTGAAAGTTGTGATTCACACCCTACTCACACCTGTGAAGAGGTGTGAAAATTCTATTCACACCTCTTAACCTTGGTCACTCCCTCATAGGGGTGGTGAAATTGTGAAAGTTGTGATTCACACCCTACTCACACTGTGAAGAGGTGTGAAAATTCTATTCACACCTCTTAACCTTGGTCACTCCTTCATGGGTGTGTGAAATTGTGAAAGTTGTGATTCATCTATTCACACCTCTTAACCTTGGTCACTCCTTCATGGGTGTGTGAAATTGTGAAAGATGGGAGTCACACCCCACTCAAACTCGTGAGTATGAAAAGGGTGAATTTCACACTTCTTCACCAGTGTGAAAAGTGTGTATCATACTTTGAATGCTTCATGGGTGCAATAACAGTGTGAAACTTTGTAATCACACTCCATCCACTTTGGTGAAGCGGTGTGTCAGGTGTGAATTCCATTTTCAAATCCTTAAATGAGACTTTCACAGGTGTAACGTCAGTGTGAAAAGTGGGAAATATTTTATTTCGAATCAGAACACATCCACCACCAAAGTGGATTGAAAAAGGAATGTGGAAGTTTTCTAAATATCTGTGACTTCTAGACTAATCAAACTCATCGTCATCATGCTCAAGTATTTCATGATAAACATCATCTTCCCCATTTTCTTCCTCTTCACCCACAATTGTTGGGACATGTACCATTGTTTCCCACTCCGCAAGACACTTTTTTACCATTGATCTCCACTTTTCTTGTAATTCATCATCACTGCCTGTTTCACACACATTGTAAGGTTGCGATTGGTGCAGCAAGCTGATGATTGCGCCATTCCAGCTTAACCATATCCGCCAAGCTTCCCGCGATAAAGTACAAGCGATTGCCAGCATCATATCTTTACTTGCCCATGTTGAGATGATGTCTACAATGAACACAAATTGAGGTATGTTACCAAACACAAACAATCTTTGACAAAACATATCAACTCACCATCGGTGTTATTCTGATGTAGGTTGTCAATCTTGCCTTGATACTGAACAGCCCAGTTCAGCATTTGTCTGGCCTCTTTTGCAATACGGCGAAGCTCCTCTGTACACCGACATACTGTGATGTAAGCTTCCATCCCTTCCTGGGTTGCTTCGTCAACGGCCCAAGGTTCAGTCAAGTGAATGATGCTACCAAAGTTGAGAAACGGGTGGCGTAAATCCATTGCCTCAACCTCTTGAAGAGTAGGGGTGGCCAGTAATGGGTCAGGTGCGAACTGCTCATTGTATTGCTTGGCAAGTCTGATATATGTAGCATGCTTTTGTCGTAGCTTAGTATTCTTCAGTAGTCGCAAAGTATTCATCTTTTTTTGAACATTAGTACCTATCACCAGTGAACATGTCAATGCAAGAATATGTTGAGACAAGTGAAAGCCTGACCAGATTTACCTCGAGCGTGACTGGCTCTCCTTCTATGCTCAATAACTCCCACCTTTGCACCAAGTAGCTTTCCTTTTGCAACACGGATTTTAACTAGAGGTTTTGCTCGAGCATCTGAGGATAGAATATTTTAGTCAGTACTGCGGTGTTAGTCATGGGTACCTTACAGCGCTTAACATTGGAAGCACCTGATGTACCGGTGAGTTCACATAACTCTGCATCTCCAAGCTTCTCAGTAACACGCTCAATGGCTTTTTCAAGCAACACCAAGGTATTAGGGACACCACTAGCATGTCTATGCTTTCAACGGCGTCGCCTAGACCGTTTATTCTTGTCCATGGTTTCCAGCTTGTCCCCGATTGGAAAATTTCAATCTTAATCAGTATCTCTGCCCTCCCTGCCGTTCAGTGCAGATGGGAACTTACTGAGCAGCCACTAGCTGCTCCTCCAAATCAACGAGTTCAGCCACATGTTCCAAGTAATCGGCGCTGCTTTGGCTGATGGTTTGGCTTTGGATTGCCTTCTTACGCTCGCATTGATTCTTGAAGTACTCTTCAGTATGACCATGCTGGCGGTCAAGCTGCCTCAATATACATCTCGCTGCCGAAAGTTTTTTCTGTGTCTGGTGCAGATGTTTCAGGCTGCGCGCAGCTATTGTTTCAAAGGAAGTTTTATATTATCAGGATATGTCTGGATAGAGAGGTTGGACTTCTTACCAGAGTTATGTCTTCCTCGTTCATTCCGGTGCATAGCTCGGAATTTCAAAGCGGTCAGGCGATGCTGTTTTGTTGAGTAACGCAGGGGCCTAACCAAAGGTTCAAAATCTGACCAAATTCGTTCCATTCCCTCGCCATCAGAGAGACCCCAGCCGTCGTTGAGCCGTGGATTATAATCAAGTTGACATGCCCACTCGTGCACGAATGAGTGGAACAAACTGGTTCCAAACTTGAGCCGGTCTTTTTCCCGTTCTTGTGGAAAGTAATTATGCTGGTGCAAAGGATTACAAATAAACCAATGAAGGGTACAATATCCATAAGATATACGCCATACCTTCACTATGCTCTTTTGTAAAGTGCAGCCAATATCATATAGAAGTCCAAGGGTCTGATGTAGTTCTCCATCTCTGTCTTCCCTGGCCTCAGTGGCTTTAAGGAGCCAATTCAATAAAGTAAGTGGAAAAATATTTCTAGCAATCATTTTCCACACTATCAGTACAAACAGATCACACTGTAGCAGAGGATAAGGTAACCCACTTTTCACCACTTTGAATAATGCTAATGAAACGAAGACATTGATCATGTCGACACCCCATTCCCATTAACCCTGTTTCGTCACAACCTTTCCAGTGAGACTTGCCTCGCACATCATCAGCGGCTGTATGCCGCGCCGCACATGGATCCTATCGACAGAAATTATGGTTGAAAGAGCTATATCATATGGATATGAATCATAAAAATCTCACTAACTACCTCGGCCTCATGCCATGGCACCTTGGCTTTAGCATTGTTTGCTTGCCTACCGCGACTGGTACGACCTGTTTGCGACCATTCGTTTTGGAGGGTTTCCATTTCCTTGGGAGGTAAGAACAGAGATGGTGTGACAATATCACCTTTTTCAATACTAGCCGCCAAGTGTCTACGGTGCTGGAAGTTACCATCAATACAAACAATGTGATCTGGCTCCCCTGTCGGAAGAGGCCCCACGCCAGGCCCAAAACACTGGGGAAAAATTCCTGCTAGCTTGTCCTGAACTGTAAGATGGAGGCTCTTGCTGACAGCTTCTTCAGTCATGACGATCATTTCTCGATACGCATCAATGGCTGATGAGAGTGGCTGATGCCATTCACGGCACTAAAAGTTTAATTTCAAGATCAGAACATGAATACCCAAAAAAAATCATGGATGTACATTTGTTCCTCCACCTCAATTTAGGAATAAAGGATTCCCTTCATCCAGAAATTCATTAAGGGCCTCCAAAAATGGATGGAATCGCAGGCTGCAGTATTTCCACACTATGTGGAAAAATCGCAAAAGTCGGATGGTAACAACTGACTGAGGCCTGACCGGCTTACCACCAATATAACCGGCTTGAATCAGGCGCACTTGATCATTAGGGGAACATGGACACATCTTCAACTTTATCTGTTTACAAACTGGATTAGGAAACCCTTAGTAGTAATCATATAGCTAGCTCCTTTACCTCAATTGAACTTACATGTAAGATCAAGCACATCAAAAGTGCGAATGGTACCTGTACAATTACACGGTTCCTTCCAGTCCTTAAATCGAGTCTTGACATTGGACCAGTTATTGGTTCTCTGCTGACAGGCCAAGAAGACTGGAAACATAGCCGGATATTGATTGCACCAATCCTCTTCTTCTCGTTGGCGCCGTCCTGCATGAAATCCTTCGTTAAGGCCAAAAGCAAACACTTCACCAGTGAGATTGGCATCATGAGGTGGAGGACTGGGCGGTAATTGTCCAAGTTGGTCTGGTTCCTCGTCTCTATCACTCTCGTCAAAAGCTGGGTGTTCGGCCATTGGAATGATGATATTGCCTGAACCTTCTGGCACGAGTGGGTCGGCGCGATCGTATTGTTCAGCAGCGTTTGAAACAGCTTGACCAACTGTTATTTCGGCGTGGACACGGCTACGGCGTTTCATGGCAAGGCACCGAGCATCGAGCTTGTTCTGAGGTTTTCGCTTGAGGTTTTCCGGCTTCTTGGGTTTGACTTTCTTCTGGTTGGTCATATTTGAATAATATAAGATAAGACACCGTAAGATTCGATGAGTACTGATTATTTCTAACTTGCTGCACTACACCTTTTACAAAGGAGGATTGGCAAATGGGTCAATGCAAAGCTGTCACTTACCATTTTGGGGTTGTTTAGATATCAGCTTGTGAAATCACCGGTGATTAATTTCAAAAACAAATTTGATGGGCTTCCTTTTCAGCGGTGAAGTTTCATTAGTGCTACTGTGGCACTAATGTACTGGTGATGCTTCCGTCATCACAGGAATATTCACAGTGCTGTCATCCCTGGGATAAACAGAGTGCTGTCACCCCTAGGTTCTCGATGATAACCATCATCAGAGTTATTCATTTGAAACAAATGAATAACTCTGATTGGTGACCTGTCCACATCTGTCACCCCCTGGGATTCATACAGCGCTGTCCAACTCCAACCAAGTTTAATTAAGATTGGTTGGTCCCCTGGATTTCAACTGTTTGTCGAAATATAAGTTTCAGAATACCTATTGGGTCGGTGCTTCAATATCACCTTCTATCTTGGCACAGAAACTTAATTGGTCGGCTTCTGTGACCTATTCAGGGATGGATACTGTCAAACACAGTACAAATATGGGCTTAAAAAAACCCTGACTTTGACTCACACTCTTTCAAACACTCAGTTTAATAATCTACTGATCAACAATCTGAGGGTGAGCCAGGGTAAGACAACATTGTACAAATGTTTTCATTCTTGGTTTATAAGTGTTTAACCATGCACAGAGTATTTTATTCCTTAAAATTATTGCCACAAAAGGGCCACCAATGGTAGGTTGTGAATCATACAACCACCATAGTCCCCCATAAATAGACTCCAGGGCTGAAGTCTGGTTGATGGTGGAACAAACATCCACCAAAAACTATGCCATAACCAACTCAGTGTGTGTTGTGGTTTTGGTAACTTTTTTTGGTTGGTCCCATAAAAGAGACCAAAACTGCCACTATAACTTCCTGGGGTGAAGGCTTAAGTAAACTCATCAATGTGGGCCTATTGTGTGAACACATGCCGCAACCAAGTCCAGGAGTGGTGTGACACTTCAGGACTGGGATGCTGGTTGGTGATTGGCACACTCAGACATACTATAACATTCCAGAGTTAAAATTTATGCCCAAAAGTACCTCAATGACTGACTATATGCAACAATATGCAACAACCAAGACATGGGTGGAGTCACTTCAAGACTTGGTTGAAGGGTTGTATCACACTTAACAGTGCTCCCAAAATCATTTGGAACACTCAGATCACCCATAAGTCCTGAGCGTAAAATGTTATCATAGAAATACACTTAAATATGGGCAACATATTCTACATGTACCAAAACACACAACAACCAAGTCATGGAGGGTGGTGTCACTTCATGACTTGGTTGCAGGGTTGTATCACAGTTAAAAGTGCTCCCAAAATCCTTTGGAACACTCAGATCAGCCAGAAGTCCAGGGTGTAAAAAGTTATGGTAGAAATATGCTCAAATACGGGCAACATTGGCTACATGTACCAAAACACACAACAACCAAGTCATGGAGGGTGGTGTCACTTCATGACTTGGTTGCTTGTTTGTATAACACTCATCAGGGCGCCCAAAATCATTTGGAACACTCAGTTCAGCCATAAGTCCTGGGCGTAAAAAGTTATGGAAGAAATATGCTTAATTACAGGCCTCTTTGGCCACATGGACCAAAACACACAATATCCAAGTCATGGAGGTTTGAGTGTGATACAAACCTAGTTGAAGGTTTGTATCACACTCAATAGTCCTCCCAAAATCATTTGGAAAACTCACATCAGCCAGAAGTCCAGGGCGTAAAAAGTTATGGAAGAAATATGCTTAATTACGGCCCTCTTTGGCCACATGGACCAAAACACACAACATCCAAGTCATGGAGGGTGGTGTCACTTCATGACTTGGTTGAAGGTTTGTATCACACTCAACAGTGCCCCCAAAATCATTTGGAACACTCAGATCAGCCATAAGTCCTGGGCGTAAAAATTTATGGAAGAAATATGCTTAATTTCAGGCCTCTTTGGCTACATGGACCAAAACACACAACATCCAAGTCATGGAGGTTTGAGTGTGATACAAACCTTTGTTGAAGGTTTGTATCACACTCAACAGTGCCCCCAAAATCATTTGGAACACTCAGACCTGGGCGTAAAAAGTTATGGAAGAAATATGCTTAATTACGGGCCTCTTTGGCTACATGGACCAAAACACACAACATCCAAGTCATGGAGGTTTGAGTGTGATACAAACCTTGGTTGAAGGTTTGTATCACACTCAATAGTGCTTCCAAAACCAATTGGGACACTCACATCAGCCATAAGTCCAGGGTGTAAAAAGTTTTGGAAGAAATATGCTTAATTACAGGCCTACACTAACACCAGGTGAGTGTTGAAATTTATTGTGTAACCATCAGACACAACAATGCAAACACATAGCAACCAACCTGCACACAGATGCTATGGCACCATAGCATCATTCAAGGGGGACAGATGCTATGAGACAATGAGCATCTGTCCCCCTTGAATGATGCTTCCTCAGTAGTAATTTTTTACTACCAACCTTAAGCAAAGTGTTCGTTGATTTGGTGTGTAATATATATGTCCACGTGTAATATATATGTCCACATATATATTACACACCAGGTAGACATATATATATTTGTCAATTATTCCTATGCTCATTATTTTATCATTATCAAGGAGTGGACCCAGTATTCTATTTGCGTGGCAAGACATAGTGAACAACCTAGGTCACTATGTCATTAACTCACATACTGACTAAGAGCATCCGCACTCGTTTGCGGTTGTTAATTTGGTCACGTGCGGTAACAAACACAACATTAAGTAAAAAGTTACTTAACTCAACCAAATTTCGCACTCGTTTGCATTAGCAGCGCTGTAACTTTTATAACTTTACAGATAGTGCATGTACTCCGCACCGGTTGTGCAGTAAGGTAAAGTTTTAATTTTTTGAGTACACATCACCTGCTTTCATGGCCAGTTTTCATGTGATAGAGGCACTGTTCTCTTCTTTGCACTAAGATACTAATACTCCATCTACACATGAAGACCCGATATCATCCTGTTCATCTACTCGATCGATAGATCTTAATTTAAAATTACAAATTTAACATGAGTTTGTTCAGATCTTAATACATGAATTCCAATTAAAAAACAAAGGCTTTACTACATCGAGAAAGCTTTTAATGAGTCTGAATACACATAATGATCTTGTAAAAGATTTAAAGAATTTAAAACTAGGAAATAAAAATCCAAACTTCAATTTTTAATTTGTATCACTTGATCCTAAAAGTCCTCCAATGATTGGTCTTTTAATGTTGATTTTCTTAAATATTGACCTCTACATAGCTATATGAATCTAGACATCTTTCATTTTCATCTGAATGGTTTGGAGTCGAGTTCAAGATGGTTGATTGACTTATTTCAATTGAAGACATCGATCGGTGTCGAACGTTCTCGAGTTGATTCATGCAACTGTAAGGCTTGGAATTCATCGTGTGTGAGTGGTGAAAAGGAGATATTGGTTGTTGACTTTGGTGTTGGAGGTCTGGTTGAGTTTTGTTTTTGGAGTCGAGTTGCCGGGAACAAGTCGTGATGTGTGATACCGCATGCGTTAGCCAATTGGTAAATTTACCGATTCGCTAACGCAAAATGACCGAAAATTAACTACCGCGGGGCTAATTTTTCACCGGTGTGGAAAAGACCCCGCGTTTGCGGTAAATTTAACCTTACCGCACCCGACTTACCGCACGAGTGCGGATGCTCTAACCTATGCCAAGAACATATGATGAGTGCTAAACCTAACCCTATTAACGTAACCTACACTTAACTCCGGACAGTTAGGTTTTCCAAACAATGTTCCACCTAGGGGTATGACCCGGCCCTGAAGTGTCAGGGCCGGCCCCGGGGCCGATTCAGGCCCGGCCTCGGCCACGCAATACTCAAGGATGCTGCCGGGCAGCACCGGGCAGGCCCTGGCTCGGACCATCCCCTTGAAAGCGTGTTTGAGAGCTCGGGAAGGATGCTTGATGACGTCAATTTTTCCAAAAGATTGCCTCCATAAAGATTTTTTGCGACGGCCCCGGCCCCGAGTAGCCCTGTACCGGGGCCTTTTTTGCTATTCCCAGGCTGGACTTGAGGCCCCGGGCTCGGCCTCGACCTCACCTAGAAAACGCTCGGGCACACTCGGCCGGTCAGGGCCAGGGCCGGGTCATAGCCCTAGTTCCACCCAAACTTCAGGTAACCCACGAGTCACCTGACCTGGTGTTTCAAATTCAGCCAGTGCACTTCCAACCTCGAATCCAACTCAGCTCTTCGAAAAGTCCAAGATCGACCACACGTTTGAAGGATTTGTCCTACTCCTTACTACCTTCCATTACAATCCTGAAGTCGCTGCTTGACCTGTCTATTGTCGGACTCTGAGCTACGAATAGGCAGGTGATACGGCATTCAGTGTGTGGAATTGGCGGCTGGTACTGGTAATCAACTTTCCATCATCGAAACAATCAGAACAATACAAATCATACAAACGCGATCGATCGCAGGCTCTTGTTGGATATCGCTTGGCTGGCAAGGTAAGTGAATTTATCTTCTCGTTTTAAGTGTTCTCAAAACAACCAACTTACAGTGGACACCGTCTCGTAATTCCAGAATAACCTCAAAACCACCGAACTTACGTCTTCTGTGCGGCGTTCTATTGCCGGGCTCTGCGCTACTACAGATACACGCGAGACACAACGAGGAGAACCAGACGTCGCGTAGGAACGACGTCTTGTTGAAGTGCTATCCTGGGGCACGCGCTAAATTGTTCTGTATCTTGAACAATATTGTGTCAGTTTACTGTCGTTCCCAAAAAGGTTGCCACATCGCCAAAAAAAAATCGTTGAGGTGGTCCGTGCGCGCTGTCAGAATCCGACAAGAGAAGACAGCACAGAACCTCTCTCTCTCTTTCAAAGTCCTTAGCTTTGAAAGAGAGAGAGGGAACCCTCTTTTTGGAATCCACGAATCCAATTCTTTTTCCCCCAGTTTCCGCCAAACCACCTCATCCGTTTTAAAATTTGATTTTTTGATTTCTTATTTAGGTCATTGCTTCAACTCAAGAACAAAAGAAAACAATTGGCTCAACATGGTTCCTTCAACACAAGACTTGGCTTTATTATAACTCCCATATTTAGTTGAACAAATTCCACCACAAAGAAATCGGCTTTCAAAATTCAATTTTCATGGTCTTATTTAAATCTTCTCTTCCACTCAAAAAAAATGATCAATCTGCTTAACCTGGTCCCTTCGACTCAAAACTCGGCATTCCAAATTATAACTTGCAATAATTAGTATTGGTTCATCTTCAACCAATTGGATCTCATCAATTTGCTTTTTTGATATCTTTTTTTCAATCATTTGTTTTCACCTTCAATTAATAGGACACAGTAATTTGTAGTCTTCTTTTGGTCACTGAGTTGCTTTTCAATTGATATCTTAATTTTTTTCAAAGTTTGGTTGTAACAAGTGATTGATAGAAACAGAAACAAGAAACATCTCAATTTCAATAAAGTGAATCGATGTAAACCGATAACAAACGAAGCGGGTTGATGGTCTTTTCAACTAAGTTTGAATTCTTTTCAAGCAAGGTCCATGTCTCATGTTCAAGAAATCATGAGACATGGACCTGTCTGTTTTTCAAAAAGACAGAAAGGTCATATTTTTAGTGCTCGATTTTGTATCAATGTTAGGTCTGAATTGAGGACACCTCAACAGAATATAACTCTCTTAGTGAGAGACAAAGGCTTTTCATCATTGTTAAAGCCCTTTGTGATTGCATCACTTGATTTGATTCTTTTCGGTTGATCGGCTCAATCATTGGATCAATCTGCACCGATTAAATCGATGTGGAAAATTAATAACAAACCAGTAGATTTCATTTTAACAGTCTATCTACTAAACTAAAAAACAAAAGTTTTTCTGCAAAACCAATTTGACTCGGACAGCTTATCATCAATCTAACTGATTTACAGATAACTAGAAAGGCAGACAAATTATCTTCTCAAAAGCCAATCTGAAATGAAAAAACAATTTCATGAGGTTTGAGTCGAACAGGATAAGCAGATGGCTCGGTGGTTTGAGTGATCTGAAGCACTAAAAACAAAAAGAAACAAAGCGAGAGGTTAAATAGGATGTGCTTGTCAATGTCAATGAGGAACTGATGGGACTGAGTTAATCAAACTGGTTTGTTTTTCAATTTGTTTTTCAAGTTCATTTAATTCATCAATCAAAACCTTTTTCTCTAATCTGATTTGATTCATTTCTTCTATACCTTCAACTTCTTCTTCTTCCTGTTCAACTGTTTCTTCTTTATCTACATAAGCTGAATCTCTTTTCTCAATCTAAACCGGAAGCAGAAGAAGAAAAAATTAAGCCCCCCCCACCACCACAAAAAAAAGTTAATTCGATTGGATTTCTTTGAAAGCAAAACAAACAAGAGTTCATGGTTAGTGATTGCTTAAAGTTGTTCTTAAAAGTTGTTCACGAGTTTGTAATCTTTTCAATCCTTCTGATGATTTGATTAATAAAATGTTGATTTCGGGATCCATTTCATTTCTTGCTACAATCGAGCTTGTTTGATTTCTGAAACTGAAACTAATTCAAAAAACTTAGTAAAATTGAATTTTGAAAGTCAACTTTTTTTGTGGGGAATTTGCTGGACTAAATATGGGTCCATTCTCAAATAGTAACTCTTACATTTCTTACTAAAGTTATTCCTTACCTTGCTTAGTTTTTTACTAAGTGAGGTAAGGAAGTAGAAGTGGGCGGTAGGCTCCAGGGGAAGGTTCCCCTTCCCCTGAAACCTGGAGTAGAAAATAGAAACGTGTTAGTAGGTTTCTCTTAGGGGAGAGTTCAAACTACTAGTGTGAACCCTCCTCTAAGTTGTGCGAAACTAGTATTAGGCTATGGGGGTGGGAGGGAGGATCAAAAATAAAATAGATAACTATTTGGAGTATTAAAACTCTAGAATGGATTGTAGATTAGGAGTTGGAAACTAAAGAGATGATGATAAATCAGTGAAATGAATAAATTGGGCTAGAGAACAAAGTCTAATACGAACAACTTGTTATATAACTCTTTTCTAGGACGTGGTCTTAGGACAGCAGGAATTGAGCAGTGACTCATCCTCCTCTAAAGGTCATAGGTCCTAGATCATTTAACCTGATTGGGTTAGAGAGTTCTCTATAAGTTGTCTCTTCCCACATAATTTCACTTTCTAGGAATTGTATCTTCGTAGAGAGCGCGCACTTTCTTTTCCATGGACCAGTCCCACGATGCGTGCCTTTCGTAGGAGGCAAACTTACAATCAAGTGTTAAAGCCGAGTCTTGTGTTGAAGGAACCATGTTGAGCCAATTGTTTTCTTTTGTTTTTGAGTCGAAGCAATAACCTAAATAAGAAATTAAAAATCGAAATTTTAAAACGGACGAGGTGGTTTGGCAGATAATGGGGGAAAAAGAATTGGATTCGTGGATTCCAGAAAGAGGGTTCCCTCTCTCTCTTTCAAAGCTAAGGACTTTGAAAGAGAGAGAGAGGTTCTGTGCTGTCTTCTCTTGTCAGATTCTGACAGCGCGCACGGACCACCTCAACAATTTTTTTTGGCGATGTGGCAACCTTTTTGGGAACGACAGTAGATTCTGCGATTGCTTTCACCCAAGTTCTCGAGGTGCTTCCGATCAAAAAGAAATGATTTATATTGATATATTGATGTCATCAGGTCCGATTTAAAATCGAACGGGTTCGATCCTTTGGACCCGACGCGCTATATCGTTCTCTATCCTCGACAACCTCTTGTAAGTTTAGATACTGCGATTGCTGTCATCCAAGTTGTCTAGTAGCTGTCAAATAAATTGCATTGATTTATATTCATCGATTAATGTCAGGTCCGAGAATCACCTTTGGGGGTCAGCACGACATATATTCTCTGATATCTTTCCTTTAGAACTGTACGTCCATCATCCCCACATCTCACCCACCTACCGTCAAAAACTTCGGGTCATATTATCGGACTGATGCATGGACCTTAGCTTTCGTGTCCATAGGATCGTCACATCATGGGACGCAAGCGGAACCGAGCAGCCCAAAGGGCAGCAGGAGGAAAGCCCGCGAATTATCAATTGAAAACATCGCCTTCTTACCGCAAATATCAGCACAATCGGGAGAAGAAAGGAGGTATTGGACATGCATTCTATCGTTTTCACCAAAAGCGTACAGCCATCAAGTGTCAATTGGCCACGGAACTCGGGCTACCACTCAACACCAAGTTCATTTTCCGTTTGGGACCCCACGATCGAAAGGATACTGACAAAGTGAAAGACATCGAAATTTCTCACGGAACTGTTGCAGTTATCAACAAAGCGGACCTGTCTTTAGTCCTAGCTGTTCGATGTTCAAGGTTTCGCACGATGGATGATGACCTGAGAAAGCAATTCAATCATTCTATATCCACCATCTTCCAGCACGCACAAGCACGTTACGAATGTAAAATCAACGGCTCTCACAAAGATAAGAACAACCTCAAACATCCCAATGACCAACAATATGAACATGATCACCGAGATGATGAACATGTTTGTGGTTGGATGGGGTGTTGTGGATGGCAAGGTGGAACAGATCCGGGCAAATCACTTGGTTAGTAATTTTGCTATCTGACTCTCATTCAGCACGTCACATGTGAAGATACACTAATGATATCACTGTTGTGATATCATGATGTAGGTGCCTATGCTATGGCCGCCTTTACCGCAACTTCCATAGATCGCATGTTAACCAACAAGCAACGGATGGAACGATTTCATATCATCCGTGATTTCCTAGCAGGCCGATTTGCAAGCCTTTCACTATATGTATTCAAAACGAACCTTGCCCTTGGCCTCACTACAAATGTCCCTGGTTTTGACGACGAGAAGTGGCAGGATACGCCTAATGGTTTGGTTTTTGCGTCTAACATCGCAGTATCATGTGATGGTTTTGCCAATCGCGTGCATACCGACAAGGATCACACCCGATATGCCTTTGGCCTTTTTGGACTCATCATTAGGGCGACCGGGGTTCCATGCAGCCAGGAAGAGGCAAAGTTACTAGGATCGGTTGAAGATCTGTACTTTGTAGTGAAGGACTTTGGCATTAAGATTGCTTTGAGTCGTTGCAATGGCCTGTATGAGATGTTATGGGATACTAAAGTAAGTACACTCATCATACATCATACTTGATGAGAATATTGATCAAACACTCCATCAGATTCCCCATTATACGACATCCTCGTGTTCACTTGATGAAAAAGGAAAGGCAGTACCCCCAAAAGAGTGTAAAGTCACCCAATTCGGATCATCTTGTCAAATTTCCGAAACCCTTGTCAATCGGATCCAACTACTCGAGAATGAGAAGGAGGGTAAGACCCCACTTGAGTGGGAGGAATTCCGGGCCCAGCGAGTAAAAACTTATATAGATGAGAACCGTGTCAAGATGGATCGTGAGACAGCACGTCTAAAGATGCGTGCAGATTTGGCTAGGGAGAAAAGGGTAGCCAAAGTGCAAGCTTTGATCCAGCAATTGCCCTGAGCCTTGCTTATATCTCTTGAAGTTGCCAAATGATGAATCTATATCTCAAGTTTTCATTTTTTCATTTCTGCTGATTGTAAATGTCACATATAGTTACAGTTATTTTTCATATTCTTCTTTGGAATTGAATCAGTGAAGCTTTGGAGGAGGATCTGTAATGTCCAAAAGCCATTCCCTGTATATTTATATCTGATATAGAATTTGATTCGAAATCAAATTTTGGAAGGGTATGCATGAAACTGTTGTGAAATAACACTGTTCTTTAGTAATCTCTGGATTGAACGAATCCAGAGACATTTGCAGTTGAGACCAACTTTTCAACATAGGTAGCAGTGAAAACACTCTTTACACTTGTTTATGAAGAAGTCATGAAGGTGTGTGAATTCTGTTTTCACACCTCCAAAACTGACAATGATCCTTCACACGCTTCCCACTTATTTGGAGATGTGGGAAGGATAAATACCTTATTGTTGGTTTGAATCAATAAACAAGTGAATTTGACACCAGGAGAGGAGTGAATTTATCCTTCACACATCCTCAAATCAGTGTGCAGACGTGTGAAGACATATGTTTTCACACCTCTACAAGTGAAAATGATGCTTCACACGCTTCACACTTATTTGGAGATGTGTGAAGGATAAATTCCCTATTGTAGGTGTGAATCAATGATCAAGTGAATTTAACACCAGGAGAGGTGTGAATTTATCCTTCACACATCCTCAAATAGGTGTGAAGAAGTGTGAAGACGTGTGAAGACGTATGTTTTCACACCTCTACAAGCAAAAATGGTGCTTCAGATGCTTTACACTTATTGGGAGATGTGTGAAGGATAAATCCCCTATTGTAGGGTGAATGAATAGGTGAATTAGTGTTTAAGACATGCAGAGGAGTGAAAGTATCCTTCACATTCACACACCCCCAAACCAGTGTGAAGAGGTGTGAAGTATGTTGGTGTGACGTATGTTTTCACACTTCTGAAAGAGAATATCATGCTTCAATATCTTCACACTGATTGGAGGATGTGTGAAGAATAAATTCCCACCTATTATTCTTGTCACTTCTCGTAGGTATGAATCCATAAGAGAACTTGTGTCTAACACATGGGTAGGAGTGAAATTATCCTTCACACATCCCTGAATCAGTGTGAAGAGATGTGAAGAATTTTTTCACACCTCTCCAAGTGAAACTGATGCGACACAGGCTTCACACTTATTTGAGGATGTGTGAATGATAAATTACCTATTGAAGGTGTGAACCAATAACAATAAATAAGTGAATTTAACACATGGATAGGAGTGAAAATATCCTTCACACATCCTCAAGGCAGAGTGAAGAGGTGGGAAATTATCATTCACACCTCTCTGAAAGTGAATATAAGTGAATTTAACACATGGATAGGAGTGAAAATATCCTTCACACATCCTCAAGGCAGAGTGAAGAGGTGGGAAATTATCATTCACACCTCTCTGAAAAATTGAATATCATGCTTCACACAATTGACACTCATTTGAGGATGTGTGAATTGATAATTTCCCACCTATTCATCTTGTCACTTATTGTAGGTGTTGGAACAATGTGGGAATTTGTATTCAACACGTGGATAGGAGAGAAACTATCATATCCTCCAATCATTGTGAATAGGTGTGAAGTATGTAATCACACCTCTTACAGTGAAAATCATGCTTGACACACTTAACACATATTTGAGGACCAATCCTTATTATTGCTTCTTGTAGGTGAAGTGCATTTATTTGTAATAGCACTTCAACTTATTTATGAAAGAAATATTGCTTGTTTTATTGCAACAACAAATTAAAATCACAGAATGGCAAGCATGATGGGTAACATAGACAACATACATTTACCACTGTGGTTCCTCTGTTTCTGTTAATTTTGTGTCAGAATCACGAGCCAGTTCCTCAGCCTCCACCTTCGCATCCATTTCTTCCGGCTCATCTTCTATTTCCTCCGGCTCAACTTCTATTGCATCACGCCTGGAATAAGATCCATCTTGATTGGTGATCCAATCTCTTTGCCATTTGAGATTTAAATAAATAATAATGTTTTTCTCATATACCGACCACCAGGTGTGAACCTGGAATTCACGTACTTCCATCCAATCGGGATGAATGAAAGGGATAGGCAGGTTGTGATTGAAATCGAGTTTGAGAGGTATGAAATGATTCTCATTGATGAAGGCCATGACAATCGGTTGATAACATTCATTGTCTTTGAGTTCATGGCAGTACGGTGCAAAGCATGGAAGTATTAAGGAGCAGTTTGCTTCAGTTTTGCTGTAATAAATAACCGGCCTTCGGTGTGCGTTGGCAATGATATACCCTCCACATGGCATCAGAAACCATTTGCTCTGCTCAGCAGTTAGAGCAGTTGATTTCAAAATCAATTCAATAAGTGTGATATCGATGTCAACAGCAAACTTGAGGATATTTTCAGCATACCAGTCATACTTGGACTGTAGGTGTTGTAAAAGGACTGATCGGATAGTTGGTGCCTGGTTTGGGGTGAGTCCCAGTGAGACTGCGATGGTTGAGAAAGCGCAAAGGCCATCCTTTGGTACGTCTGTAGCATTTTTGACAAATGGAAATATGTATCGAGGTACATCCTGCAAAAATGGCCACTTCTGTCGAATTGTAAGGTAAGGAGGGGCTCAGTGCTAATCTTCAAGATATACATTTATAAGCAAATGATACATACCTTCAAAACAACACACTCAATCTGAAGGTGTTCCTCCATTTCTTCTGGCATAAAAGGTTTTTGACACTGTAGATCAAAATTGATACAGATTAGAAATGCAACACTTTGTTTTTGAGACGCATGGCAGGTACTGACTTTCTTTTTTTCCAAGTGCCTCTGAGGCTTTAAGGACTGAGCTTCGGATGTTGGCTGGGTGGAATTGATGGCACGTGGCAAGAAAACATCGGCTTTGGCTGCTGTTGTTTCTGCACTTGTACTTGGCGTTTCGGCACTTGCTGCCAAGGGAACTTCTGTCTCTCTTGGTGTTTCCAATTCTGCTCTTAGCTAAAAATTGAGATTAACATCAGCGTTTTTTTGTTTGGGATGAATTGGTGGAGACCTACTTCTTTGAGACCTACTTCTTCTTTGGCAGCAGCTGCTACTTGGCGACGCGTAGAGACTTTTGAGGGAAGGATGGTACCACGATCTTTGCGCTTTCGGCCTCGTCCGACAGCCTGGGCTTTTTCCTTGGTAGGAACTGAGTCATCTTGTTGTTCTCCACTTTCTACGTCCTCTGAGACTTCGATGTAACCATATCCCTTTGGCAATTTCGGCAAATCAGCAATAGTTGTGGGTTTGCCTTTGCGAATGTTTTGACCGGGTTCTTTTGATTTTGCTTTCCGTGTGCGAAGACTTGGTGCCGGATTATCTTCAGGCTTGGAGATCTTACGTTTGCGAGTTCGAGATTTTGGAGCCTTACTGTGTTCGGAAAGTGGAAGTACTGAATGGAGCTCGATATCATTGACAGGCTGTTCGAGCTTGCTGGGTAACACATCCTCTGCAGCTCTCAACACACAATTTTCTCCTGAAACCTTCTCATCTTCAGTCTTCAAAGGCTCAGCTTTGACTTCAGGTGTTTCCACGGCGATCTCGAGGTTGAATTCGGGTAAAGGTGAAGAACCTGCGAGGGTCAGATTGTTTGTTAGAGTTGAACGAACAAGAGAGGAAAGAAACAAATCATGACTCACGATTCTCGGTTGGATGATTCTCACAAATCGATGGACAATGTACTCCTGAAACCACCGGATCTTCGTTTTTCAAACTCTCAGCCCCAACTTTGGGTTCTTCCATGGGTTTATCATGGGGATCTTCGTTTTTCAAAGGCTCAGCTTCAACTCCAGGTTATTCCATGGGATTATCGAGGTTGAACTCGGGTAAAGGTGAAGAACCTGCAGGAATCAGAGATTTTTAGTTAGAGTTGAACAAAAAAGAGATCCAAAGAACAAAAGGAATATGACTCACATTTCTCGGTTGGATGATTCTCAGCCTTTGATGCAGCTGAATCGAGGTTGGAAATGACAATATCTTTGGGTGGTATTGGCCAAAGACGTTCCTCACTGTCTTGATGGGAAGGTGAGTGAGTACTGATGTGATCTTCTGTTTCTGTATCTTTCAAGTTTTGAACAGGACTGGTAGGTTTTTTAGGCAAGGTCGATGGTGACAGAATAAGAGTTTCCTTATTGATTGTAGTTGAACTATCTGGTGATGGTGACTTGATCGATTGGATGGTAAAATCGATGAGCTCTTGATGATCCAAGGGACTAATTTGTAGGTTTGGGATCAAACTTGAGGCAGCCAGCGATGATACAGTGGGAGCTCTAGGTATATTAGTCATCAAATTTTTTCCTTTGGAGAGGGCGGCTTTGTCTTCAGCTCCCTCTTCAGCAGAAGTAGATAGGAGGGCTGGATAGGGGGTCCTTCGAGGTTGAATAGGTGCGAGTGATGAGGTAGCAATAGCTTTGGCAAACTCGACATCGTGTAAAAATGAGCTGAGTAGGTACGTTTGGTTAGCGGTGGGAAGAGATTTCATCTCTTGCAGTAACAATCGGTATTGGTGGGTCAAGAGTCCTGCAGACGACGGGTTGGGGATAGCTGATGGTAAGGTGAGAAGTGGAACAGAGGGAGCAGGAAGCGAAGTCGAGTTGGTGGTTTGAGGTTGAGGCAGTGATGTTAAAAATGGGATTTTCTTGGGTGGTCCTTCTCGTGGGTGATGATTGTGATGACTATGTTTCTCATCTTGAAAGATGAGATAAAACGAGTTGTGATCCTTTCTATTGCGACGACAGATTATCCTAAAAGGACATGTCTTGAGGGGGCGAGCACTTGATGTTGATTGAGTTTCCTGGGCTTGAGTCTTCGCTTGAGTCTTTGCCTTTGTTGGGTGTCTATGATCGCCTAGACTACACTTGTACTGGATCGAGGTGGGTAGTCTGGTTTCAAGAGTGGTGATTTCGAAGCCATGATTGGCGGCAAACTCATGGAGATAGGTGGCTCCTGCAGCAAGACTGGGAAATGTGAGATCGATTGGAGGAGGGGGTATAGGATGAGGGTATGTGGTTGTGTTGTTGTTGGCTGAGTTGGTGTTTGTGTTGGTGGTCATGATAACTGAGGAACGAGTGAAGAACGAGTGAAGATGAGGAGTTAGTAGAGGTGTGAAGGTCGCTGCAGGATGTATCGGGGTGTGAGGATTGGTGAAGGTGACAAGAGGTCTTGTTTGGTTGGGGTATGTGTGTCACAGCTGTGAAAGGTGGTGAAGGGTAACTTTAGATTTGGAGTGTTTGGTGATGAGATGTGGAAACCGTGTAGATGGGTGAAGAGGTGTGAAGATAGATGGGTGAATAAGTGTGAAGGCTATCTTGTTCAAAAACTGGTTGAAGGCGGGTTTGAGTGTGAAACAATGTGAAAAGTGCTGGTAAGATGTGTGAGGAAGTGTGAAGGATGGTGAAATACTTTGCATGTGTTCGACTTACAGCGCCACGAGGTCACAAAAGATGCATCCTAGCATCTTAGGATGCATCTGTCCGCTTTCCTTCGGATCCGCTGCGAGGATACATGTAAAGGTATCCTGGGGTCGGGTCCGAGTTTCACGTGCACAAGAGGTGTGGTCAAGCCAAGGGCTGTCTTTCTTCAGAATCCTAAGCCCTTTTACAAGAGCTCTTTTAAGTCGCACGTGGTACACTTTTGCAACATGTGATTTGTTGCTTCCTTCGAAGGTCGATCCTTCAATATCTTCCTGGAAGCCGAGATCAATATCGTCTGCGGTATGTGTATCTATCAACGGGAGTCCCGCAAAGTTTGGTTGTGCTGGGACCTTGTGATACTTGATGAGTTTGGCTAATAGCGTAAGAGCGGGACGGTTTCCAAAAACTTTGCTCGCATCCTACGAACAGTAACTCACCAAAAAACAAATCACCAAAGTGATCATTACGTTGTCCCGAGTCCTCCCTGCCAGTCCTATGACTACAACTCAAGAAGTCCCTGTTGTCGACGTCTGGCATATCGGGAGACTGCCTCGCACACGGCTAAGTTTACATCGCCGGTATCTCTCCTCGGCCTGACATCCAGAGCTTAATTTATAGCTCTGGGCACTATTTAAGAACACCGTCAAGCTTCTTGAAAGTCATGATTACTTCCGTTCTCCATCAGCCTTGCATCATAGTACTCAAAGATTCTTACGGTCAAAATGATTTTTCGCACCTACATTCTCATCATCTTTTCTCTTTTGACACTATTTGGGAAAAGCAACAGCAGGTCCTGTAAATGGGCTTTTGAGCGCGTTCCCAAGGACCCAGCACATTCGTGTAAGCAGAATATGTCTGAAAGAGCTCATAAACTTATGCAAGGAGTCTCATAAAAATATATAGAACTTGTGTCTAACATTCTTGGGATGTGCCTTTCCAGACTGCAGTGATCAATGGTTAACATACATATATCCAACTGCGGACTGCAAACCCCAAAAAGACCGTAAGTGATTGTCAGAAAATCTTTTCAGGTGTCTACTGATGAAGGGCATTACTGATGCTGACTGAAATACAGCTAAGGGCCTCCCGACGGCCTCAAATTGTGAGTCCATGCAGTTTTGCAATGCAGCTTGTCCAACTTGGAGGGCGTCAGGACTGCGCAAGATGAATCAAGCAACTTCATACAGTGAGCTCAAGTACTGCATGCATCTATAGGGAGAACTTGCTTGATATCTAACAATCAAATTTATTGTTGATTTTCATTATCAAGTGTGTGATATCTTGACCAAAAAAGGGGCCACCCGTAGTCAGGACCAGTACACCAAGATTAAGTGTCAAATTTTGACAAACGTGGTTGGTAAGTCGACCATCAGCTTCAACTTTCTTTCTCACATTGAAAAGTCCTGATTTTAAATTATATTACGGCGATTGTCAGCTTGTGATGGTAAGGGAGTTTTGGTGGGGAAAGATATCCCCTGATAGGACACTGGAATGCCCCTATGAAGGTAAACTCAGCATGCCTTGCCATGGAGCGAGCTTGGGACTTTCTCTGAGTTGAGTTTGGAGGTGGGTGAAGTAAAAAAAGCCACTTTTAGTGGTATCTCAAATCAAAAAAAATGAAGAAAAGCTTTTGAAACACAGTTGGGTTCCAAATTTGTGTGTAAAACATTGTATTTCATCACATAAATCTTTTATCATGGTGATCCATTCTCCAAGTTTGGTACATTTGGTTATTATATGTACATTAATGTTGATTTTGTTAGAGCTATAGGTCAGCACTCATTGCTTCACCTGGTCTGTGAATAGATCCAATCTTTAGTGAAGCAAGGAATGCACTGGGAGAAGCACAAACTTAACAAAGTCCCTGCCAAAGGCCCGAGGCTTGAGCAAGGGACTTGCGACTAAAAAGAAAATCATATTTGCCTGAGAAGAGATATTCCTACTTCAACATCACTGTTTTGTTTATATATAAACAAGGCTTGAAGCAAAATCAAAGCAGGACAAAAAATGTCCATTACATATGTTCAAGCTGCAAGCTCTGCCATACTTGTCTGGAACACCTGCTAATTGGGTGATAACCAATGAGTCTTTTTTACTTTTTCTGACCGGTGAGCCTGCTCAGAGCCTGTATTTCTTGGAAAAAGGTGAAACTGATTGATCTTCAATCACTCTAAAGTGTAAGTTCCCAGAAAGATACAAAGAAGGTTGCAATTGAATTTGGAGCATATCCAATGAGATATCACAATTATCTTTTTCTTTTGCCTCAAACATTGTTTCTTGAGGGATAAAAAATGGCAATTGATAAACCACACCAACTTCAAAGCTTGCCTGATGCCGGTTTTTTTAAACCGGATTCCTTCAGAGGATATACAGCTGCTATACTGAGGTACAGAGCTGTACACTCCTACAGCCTTCAGAATTTCTTTACGGCCGGGGTTGTAGTTTGCTTCTTGACGCCGGCTTTTGAATTGGATAAAGATGTCTGAGGCTTGGACAAAAATATCTGAAGCCGCTGCCTACCTTCAAGAATTTGGAGCCGCGAGTAGATAGAAACAATTGTTAGCTTTGCAATTGGTTTGATTCTTCACAATAGAAACATCAAAACAGAACATGCTATTACAATAATCAGTGATTCCTAGTATTGTCAAAGAAGTCGATGAAATGAGTCAGAGACAGAGATATGCCACATTTTGACACCGTATAGCCCACTGCACTTGCTGTTGAAGTGTTTTGCAGAGTAGTTCAGGAGGGCAATGACTGAGCCAGTACTCTACTCTGTGTCTTTGCGGGTCTATCAAGTGAGAATCCACTTTCACCCAGCAAGTCCATCACATTATGTTTCTATCTACATGTTCTTTGAAACGCAATGATAGAGAACCAGTCTGACAATTCAGACCCTTGCGTTTGCATCACAAACAAGCATTTGCAAACTTCCTCCAACATTGGGTTGAACAAGGGTGGGGTAGTACTAGGACGGGCCATTGGTGATTTACTATCAATCAGATCCAGCATTATTCTAGGTAATCCTCAAACTCTTGGTGGTGTCCTTGAGTTTTTGGGGCCCTCCAAAGAGGATTTCTCTCCTGGAGTCAAGCGCTTGGCTGTCCAGCAATTGAGTTGAGAAAATAGAAACAAAAGTATATCATATTTCTTGTGATTGGTCCAAGCTTTGTTCGATCGTTCAACATCTCCAATGGCAACATTTTCAAGAGCCCTTCATTTTAGACAAGTAGAAACTCGCAATTTTCACTACACCTACAAAAGTAATTATGTAGAACAGGAAGTTCTTGAGTCGCCTTCTCAGAAACAAGAATTAGGATTGATCAGTGGTGAACACAATCCAAAAAATTTCAAAAGGAATGACGCTGAGTCTGTCACAACCCGGCGTCAGAAATAGTTTGAAGAGGTTTGAAGGCTGTAGAAGTGTACAGCTCTGTACCTCAGTATTGCAGCTGTATATCTTCTGAAGGAATCCGGTTTGAAAAAACCGGCGTGATTTACCAGTTGCCTAAAAAATGAACTGAAGTAGAGATTAATGAGCCAATACAGGCTACTTCTTGGGCAATGATTTTCATTTGAGCGGGAAGTCCCTCACTCAAGCTCTGGGCCTTTGCCAAGGCAAGGAATTTGTTCAGTTGGGGAGAAGCAAGAATATAAGGGTACTCAAAGCAAGTATGTGGCACCACATACTTTCCAAGTTTCATTTTTGGCATGGATAATACCATGATGGGCTATGGCAAGTCAGAGCAAAGGGCATTTTCAATCATATTCAGATATAGAGTATCTGACCTAACCCCAGTACAAAGATATGCTTCTACTCTTACAAGTAACATATCTAACCGTAAATCCACCAAGATATAACACTTAAGCCCATTTTCCTACCCTTTCATCTTCCAAAGACTGCTGTAATGCTTAGATTTGTTGTTGAAGGTGGCACTGGTTGGAAACAACTGACATTTCCTTTGTTGAGTATCCAAGAACTAATTATATCTCCAGTTAATTCTTATGTTGATATGTTTTGCTAATTGTTTGTTTTTATCCAAATAGTTATTGTTTGAACCCTAGAGGTAATCCTTTCAAACTTTGTGCACCTGATTATTGCTACCTCAGTGTTTTACCTGAATGAATTATGTTTATGATGATTCCCAATGTGGGTATCATACAAGTTTAACTTGTCAAACTTAATTACTCTGTTTATCTATGTATATGATTCTACATCAAATTACCTCTTCAAGTTCAACAATATTGAATAGGCAGTGTTTTACATTCTTTTTCTTTTTACTGTATCTCCTATGTCTAAATTCTCATGAAGTTTCAAATGCCAATATAGTGAATAGACAGTATTTTTCATCTTTTCTGTTTTTGACTGTACTGATATGTCTCAATTCTCATGAAGTTTCAATGCCCATTGTAATCTGAAGACAGCCTCAGGTTCCCATTGAAGTAATCCATAGCATTTTCGGAGTCTTTTTGGCCCCATCCTTGAGAGGTTCTGCTGGTATCAGTTCTTCACTCAGTTATCCCCCTTAGATACACCTAAACTATAAACTTTATTTCTCAACAAGAAGAACAAAATCTAGGTGGCTTAGATCTTGAATCAAGTTTACAGGCAAATTTCAAAGATCACACATTGTGATATATCTTGATGATTGTCACAAGCATCATTGTTCTTCATAATTTTCTTAAATTTGGCATAAACTTTAATCATCTGCAATAGGCAAGAGAAAACTTTGTACCACCTCTTTCCAGGATCTTACATGTACTTGTCTACTGAGTAGCCAGCCATCAGTACAATGAGTGAGATGTGCTTTCCAAAATAAAAGTTCTGCTATCAGATATATTGTAAGAAATTTCATGAGATGTATTTACAGCTAATTCCTTATTGAATTTCACACATCTGAGCCTAGCAGGCCAAACTTTGTGACTCAAGTTCCATTCAAGCAAGTCTATATTGAGAAAGTACTAATGCACTTCTTGAGGAGAATCTGAACTGAAACTTAAAGCTTGAAGACATCTATCTGAGATGATCATCACACATGATTAGAAGGATAAATTGAACCAAAAAAATTGGATGGCTGCATCAAATCTTTGATAATATGATATAAAAGGATTCAACATTTCAATTGGAATCACTTCAATTATTGAAAAATGACAAAGTATTCTACAGTTCATGGAAACAAAACTGATGATAGATCAAGAATTCTTTCAAAAGGTTCTTTTGATCATTTTGAAACTATTTCTAAATACTTGGCCATCATTGGGGCACCTTCACTGCATTTGTCCAGTATGTTGAACATTTTGATTGGGTGAGGTGTCTGAATTGTGTGCAATACAATCTTGGAACTGAGTTCTGAGTTGCAAAACTTCCTAGTCTTTTCTTCCTCTTTGAGATATATTTTTCTGGCCCCAATTATAGGCCCCAAAGAAGGCTTACTAAGCAGTTCAGCCTTTTCAGACTGATCTTGGCAACCAAGCTCTTCACAATACTCTTGGTGTTTTCAACTACAAGATCCAAGCTCAGAACCAATATTATTCATTTCTTCTCAAGTAGACAGATTTTCCAAACTTGCACAGTATACAGCTTCCAGAACAACACCATTTATTCACAAAGTATTAGGATAGGAAGTTGAAGAACATCAAGATCTCAACTTCATTGTTTTCTAGTCACCCAAACTTCTTCACCATCTTTCACCAGATCTCCCCAAGCAGTTGAACATTTCTCAGTCAATATGACAGGTTCAATAGTATCTTTACGGAAGACACGTAGCTGAAGTTGTGTATGATTGAGTGAATTCAGTCGACTTTGTAACAAATCTGTAATTAGATCAAATACTTTTCCAGTTATAGTTTTCTATTCAACATATTCAAAATTAATAGAGTCAGTATGAGGTAGGTCAGGTGTAGAGTCCGAATTTCAAGTGACTAACTTTTGGAAACCACAAGGGTTTACCGGCTTCTGCCTCATTATCACAAGCCTCTTTCAGAGTGACTTCATTTGAATTTATATCTTTGATCATAACGTTCACAGTTCCATACCAACGCTCATGGGGAGGTACATCACCTTCCTTCTTCTTCGGATCACCACAAGTTGCACGTTTTTTAAGGAGCATGAGCTGAATAGCTGGGCTTAGTGGTTTTTTCGCCGCTGAGATGGTTGGTTTGAGAGGAGTTGTTTTAGCAGTTTTAGGGAAATGTTTATCGAGGACTTCTTTGGCTCGGGCATTGCGTTCGAGTTGTGCTGTCGTTGCAGAAGCCGCCGGAGTTGGACGATGAGAAGAAATCAAATCATCGATTGATTCGAATGAGACCTGATCAGATTGAGAAACGGATGAAAGTGTTTTGAGATCGGCGGATGGACAGTTGTGAGCGAAGACTGGAGCATGGTCTTTACAAAAAGAAGCTTGACATGCTTTGCAGAGTAAAGGAAGGAAGTCGAGCGTGTTGCAGTTAGGTAAAGAACAATGTTGACCAGAATTGAAGAGGGAATGTTGATTGGATTCAGTCATGATTATGATCTCTTCCAATCCAAAAGATTGAAACCTCTTGTCAGTCTTTGATGACGTCACTGTATGACATGTCGCTCATGACCTTTCACAAAGCTTTCGACTGTCAGTGCTGCGGATTTGACCCACAAGCTAATCTGTGTAATCGACTGTGAAACTCCGAATTTCGAACTTTCCAAATTTCTTAATTGCTGAGCCTGGAGCTTCGACATCAAGTTTCTTTTTTTATCAACAACAATGGAATTCTTAAAACTTAAACCAGATACTCATCCTCGTCTAACACGTTCTGATGCTGAAAGGTCCGAAAGTAAATATTGGAGAGACTTTAAGGTAATGTGATTTCACTTTTTTCTTCTCCAATTCAATCACCACTCTGTCTTGCTTTACTAACTGACCCCTTTCTTTGTTTTTTTCCCAATTCTCACCTCAAGAATCCAGTCTTCGTTAAATCATATGCACCAATCTCACATATCACTTTTTCATCTAAATCGCCGCATAGATTTTGTATAAGTTCAGGAACGAAGATTCAAATTTATTCACCCAAAACATTAAGAGTAGTCAAAACGATTTCAAGATTTCAATTACCAGTTAGATTTTCAGATATCAAATCAGATGGAAAACTTATTGTTTCTTCTGATGATTCTGGTTTAATTCAAGTCTTTGATTTGAATTCTCGTGCAATCTTACGTTCATTTCAAGATCATAAACAACCTGTTCATGTCGTTAGGTTTTCTCCAAGTTCTTCTTCAATCTTAACTTGTTCAGATGATTCGACCGTACGGCTTTTCGATTTAGCTACCTCTAAAATCATGAGAACTTTTATGGGTCATTCAGATTATGTTAGAGCGGGTAATTTTATGGCACCTAATTTGGTGATTTCAGGTGGTTATGATGGTAAGATGAATTTATGGGATGATAGGATAAATGAAAACAATGGTTTGGTTTGGACTCTTGATCATGAAGAACCTATTGAAAACATTTTGATTCATCCTAGTGGTACATTAGGTGTTTCAGCTGGTGGACCGGTGGCTAGAGTTTGGGATCTTTTAGGTGGAAGTGGTAATAAACAGAATCTCGTCAGTCTTAGTAATCATCAAAAAACAATCACTAGTTTGAGTTGGGCTATCGGTCCTTGTAATGGTGATGATGATCTTCGAAATCCTACTAGGCGGCTTTTGTCAGGTGGTTTGGATGGATTAGTCAAAGTTTATGATCTTTCGACTGGGTCTTACAAAGTTCGACATACCATTCGATATAGCTCTCCAATCTTATCGATGGGTGTTTCTCCTGATGATGGAACACTCGTAGTAGGATGTACAGATGGTAGTCTAAGTATTCGAAAACGACATCAGAAAAAAGTGGAAGCTCTACGTCTTAAAGCTGCTAAGGAAAAACAATCATCAATAGGAATGACGTTGAGTGGAGCAGCTGGATCTGAAACTGTATGGGATAGACAGGATACTCATTTGATGGAAGAAATGGCTCGAGCAGGATTGGATAGTAGCAATGAAGAGAACCCACGTGAAAATCTTGAAGGAACAGATCCTGGGCATTCTGTTGTACAAACTACTGTACCTATCCCAGAGACCACAGTCACGAAACGAAAACGAAAACAAAAACTACAAGTTTGGGATCGGATGTTGAAATCATTCAGATATGGTGATGCTCTCGATTCTGTCTTGACTCCTGTAAGATTCACAATCATCTCTTATACCACTATGTGATCTGATTAAATGTTACTCAAATGTTCTCATGCTAATACGATTGACTCTGTGTTTTTGTTCAGTCAACCCCTCCTAACATCACCTTTGCTCTATGTCGGGAACTAATTCATCGAGATGGACTACATCAAGCTCTTTCCGGAAGAGATGAAGTTAGCTTAGCTCCAATCTTACGTTTCTTAACAAAATATATCACCGATCCTCGATGGTTTAATATTGGATCTGATGTAATGAAATGTATCATGGGTAAGTGATCAATTAAACCTTCAATTTATTGATCAGAAACGTAAAATGGCATTGAAAGATAAAAAACTAATCCAATTTATGTTTTTCTTACATCCTTTTTTTTCTGCTACAGAACTTTATGAATCAGTTTTAGGTAAATCAGATATCATCGATAGTTTATTTAATAAACTTTGGCATAGGGTTACAGATGAAGTTAAATTACATTCGAAACTGTTTGAAATTAATGGTCAAATCGAAATGATTTTAGCTAATTTTGATTGATGGATGGATTGATTGAAGTTTTGTAATTCGAAGATTGATTTGATTATGTTTGTTTTTTGTTTTGAACATTTTCTTATACCTATTATTTTGAAAGCAACAAAAAAATGAAAAAAAAATCATCATAATTGGATTATATATAATTTTTGTATCATATGGTGAGCCGATTTGAGTGGGTTTGGGTTTTATACTTTTGAGTTTAACTTACCCAGGATCTAGGAATGCGCCTCTAGAGGTATGGACTGATAATCATTGACAAAAACGCGAGAATAGTATAAAGATTGGTCTTCAAATCATCTCCTGAATCAGTTTTGATTTCAAGTCCATCTATGAATATGCATCTTGGTCAAGTCTGATTTATTGCACATAGGCAAAGGGGATCAGTTGTCGACATGGGTTCAATTGTCCATTTCAAGCAATGAGGGGAATAAGGTGATGGTAATGCATGGTGGTCCAAGAGGCAGTGTTGTAAGATTATAATCACACCTGAGATCTTTCAATGAACAAAAATAAGACAGTACGCTCCGATTCCTTGCTTCAACTTGGTTATAGTCCGTGTTTGATTTTGTGAGTGCCTCTGATTGATTCTCCTGCGAGATTTAGTGCAGTCCTATCAACTCTCACACATTTCTAAACGGTCATCAGCCATCTTATAATCATTTAGTTGATATGTTCGCGCCCTAATCTACAAAACTCAGTCAACAACTTTCCAGGTAAAAATATATTGGGCGCTTTAACGAAACATGTGATGAATAGAATATGTTTGGATCTTGAATAAGAACCGACTAAAATCGAAAATTATTGCCCTTGTTGAGTGTGACTCCAAGTATCCTACTTGACATACTTCAAGGGATCCTTCCCGAGCTCGGAACTAAAAGATGGCGAGGAAATTATTCAGGACAACGTAGATAGAAATTTGTACCTGCTTGAGGATTGCATGTTAAACCCATCCATGCGCCAGTTTCCGTATGAAGGCAGAGAGCCTGCTCATCAGCATCTGGTCGTATGAAATTCGATATAAATACTCACCCTTTTGCTCACCTCGAAACATTTCTTACCATCATTCCATCCATTCTAAGATTCAAAAACACATCTAAATCTTACCTTTCTCGCTAGTTCCCTAACAAACTATCCTTATCCTCTCTTGACTACTTATTCGAAACCCACGCGCTCTTATCTTCTTACCTTTACCCATTCTCTTCAACAACAATTCCCAATCATGAATTCTCAATCCAACCAACCCTGTCGCCGTGCACGATTTTTATCAGCACTCAAGTTATCGGACAAGCCTAACAAGGTTGTCGGTATCTCGTCCTCAAATTTTAAAGTGAGTTTCGTAACTCTCTTTCAATGAAACTGTGATTCGCTTGTTAACCTTGATTTGTTTACTTTAGCGTGCCAAAGCCTATGAGTTGGCTCATCCGAAACCGGTGGTGAAACCTACACTGGTAAGCGTTAATGTCGTTAGAATTTTCATTTACCTTTTCATAACTGATCATTAAACCTCATCGCTTTTTGTTCATCTTGTTCCTTTAACAGGACCTATGCGATCCGCTCTTGGTGGCTTTGGCTCGGTCGGCCAACACTTCAACTTCGAACCGATACGCTTCTCAAAGATCTGTAAGTGCTTTTCTCACTAACTTTTGTGATCCCTTATCTTCATCTGATCTGATATTTATACTTCCTTCCCATAGACAAAGGTCCCTGTGCGTGTTCCAGCCGGATTCCCAGTGAATCAAAACTTCAGCCAAAGGTTACTTTGTACCTTTGATGATTTGAACGACGAGACGGAAGTTGATGCGGATGAAGATGATAGTTTGGTTTGTTGATGTTCCACTTGATTGATTCTATGTGGATATTGTTAAATTTTCATTTTGTGTCATTATTGATAACTGAAGCTCATCTCTGTTTTTCATCTGGTCTATTTAACAGGACCAATCCGATCCAATGTTGGCAGCTTTGGCTAGATCGGCAAACAACGCGACATCACGCCGATACGCAAGCCAACGATCCGTAAGTGATGTTCTCGCCAACCTTTTGGCATCATATATTTCGATCTGCTCTGACGTTCAAATTTCCTTCACATAGACGAAAGTTCCTATCCGTGTTCCTGCTGGTTTCCCTGTAAACCAGAATTTCAGCCAAAAGGTCATTCACCCCTTTGAGACTGTAAAGACCAAGGTGGAAGTCGCTGGACCCAGTGCGGATGACGGTGTTATTTCGGTTCGTCCTGTCCGACCTGATTGCACTACACCAAATGTCATCTTTACCGGGCGGTAAAGAAAACTACTGACATAGAAAAGTCCTGAGGCAACAGGAAGAGAGCTAAAAATCTGAAAAAATATGCACCTTGTTCCTAGATGTTGGGGCGTCATGATGAGTATTTTTTTGTATTTTACACGCAGATATTGGTTTATGTACTAACAATAAACACTGAAAATCATCAAAAACTCACATGTAACAATACCTGAAATTTGGGTCATGAGTATGAAGACAATATGTTGTGGTCTAAAAACTTCAATAACTTTTGCAATTCTGCGCCGAATAACTCGATTTTTGGTTCATTCAAAAGCTGAACTATTCTCCTTCACACTTCATAATATTAGTAAGGTGCTATCTAGTCATTTAAACACTCTACATATGTTCAAACAGTTCTGCATGAATAGCTCTGTAGGATCTTTTTTAGACCAGCTACAGATGTGATGTCTCAATGAAAAATGTAGAGGAAAGGCTCACCTTTTTAATGCACTTCAAATCGAGTGATTTGATTCAGAACTGCAAAAGTTATTGATGTTTGAAGATTCCAAAATCCTGTCTTCAAAGTCAAGGGCCAAATTTCAGGTATTGTTACACGTGAATTTTTGATGATTTTCAGTGTTTATTGTTGGTACATTAACCAGTATCTGTGTGTAAAATACAAAAAAATACTCGTCATGACGCCCCAACATCTAGGAACAAGGTGCATATTTTTTCAGATTTTTAGCTCTCTTCCTGTTGCCTCAGGACTTTTCTATGTCAGTAGTTTTCTTTACCGCCCGGTAAAGATGACATTTTGTGTAGTGTTGATTGTTCTATTTCCACGTTCAATGGATGATTTTCAACCACATACTTATACTTCTATGACATTTCTCTTCAGTCTTCTAAACACGGAAAGTCAAAAGGCATCGACTTTCCGAGATCAGAGATGCACAAATTTCAAAACAATGCCGACTTGGTCGACTGGTCAATTTCTACGCCAGTCCGAGTCCCCAGAAAGCACAGACAGACACTGCCCAGCAAAGTGTCTTCAACGATTTTCACACCTGGGCTCACTATCTCATTGTCTCCAGCCACATCAAGTGTGGTATCACCAATTGGCTCTACTTCAAAGCTGCCAACTTCCACCCCATCATCAAGACGGATTGCGTCAACTGGACCAAGATCGACCACTCCAAGGTGGTTGTGTAAGAAACAAGCTACTCCAACTCCAAAGGAGAAGCTTTACACGATCCATGAAGCATTACTGTCTCCTTTTGGATTACCCTCTTCGGCTCCCGAGGTGGTCCATGGTGGTAAAACGCACGCCGAAGTGTTGGCTGGGTTAGAATTTTTAAACAAATTCTATAGTGAGATGTGAATGATGGCAGTAGATTTTGTTCAAGTCCAGTCTTATTTTCAATTTGTTTTCTTGAATGTTTTTTTCTTATTTTTTCATCTACTTTGTTTTTCTTATCTCTCAATACTTTTTTATCAATTTAATCTATTTGTTTCATCTAATTAAGTTCCCTCACCTTCAGTAAAGCAAAAACAAACTTCAAGTCATTTCTTGTGTTTTGAAATTTTGAAGATCCTCAGTTCAGTAGGATTTATTTGGATTAGTCTCACCAAGCACAAAGATATCAATAAGGAAACTTTCTAAAGTTTTGAAAGATATAAAAAAATACATGGATTCTTCACAGTTGAGGCGCGTCTTGTGAGCCAAAAAGTAAAGAAAAAGTCTTCAAATGTTGAAACAAATCAATTGCTTTGAAAAATGGCAATGACTGCAGCATTCAGAAAGTGGGACACACAGCTCTTCCATTTACAGTGCGTCTAATGAAGAAAGGGCAAATTGAGTAAGAAACAAGGGAAATTCATTGATGAAAACAGCAATCAAGGTGGTGATAGATGCTCAGACACAGAGCGGCTATTTTGTAAAATCAATTCCACTCAAACAGGATAACTTTCTCAATTAAATAACTTTTTCTTGTGTTGACAATTTGAAGAGGGCTGACAAGTCATAAGACATATCAAATGGGTGTAAAGCAGTCTATTGGTGTAGGGGCGCGCCACTCCTTATTTTGTGCGCCCTTTGAAGCGCCAAACATGCATTGACCACCACCTGGATTGAGAGAGGCTTCTTTGGACGGGACAGATATCTATGGGTGTTGATAGGTTTTGATGTGTATGTAATACAAAATAAAGGTGATATTGAAAAAAACAAACTTTTTAAGAATGGCTGTAACTTGACACCTTATGTCATTTGTGTCACATTTGTCAACTATTTGCCCAAGGATTCAATTGAACCAAAATTCTGACATTTTCCAATACAAACCATTAAATAAAAATGGTAGATTCAAACTGTTCTGAATGACACAAAAATAGGTAAAACCCAAGGCCAAATTCCAAGATTTTTGGAACAAACCACAAGAGGGGGTTTTAGATTGGTTCACAGGAGTACACAATTTGGTTTCATTCTTTGAAAAGCTATACATAGCAGTTATCAAGCGGGAATTGGTATAACATATGTGAACTGATCAAGTCCAACTCTCCTTTCTGATGTGAGCTGCAAAAGAGACATTGGCAGAGCTGATGTCTACATAAAATTCTTCACTTGCTTCTCTCATCAATGTTAAGCCTGAGCGGAGGGTGGTTTTTGTGGGACATCAAGTCTTTATCAATGAGAATTCCACCTAAAGTTGGTGTCTCATTTGTTGATTTGGAGATGAAATGATTGTCTTAATAGATCTTAGAACAATTGGGTTATGATGTATAAAAGAGGTACTGTGCTCTAACTATTAAAATGAGGCAAATCTGTGGCATAGACAATGGTGCTGAGATGTCTCTAACCTCTAGGAGAGCAAGATCCTGTGGATAGAAGAAGTAATGCAGGTTTGAAAACAAGATAGCAATCAGAATAGATGTGCTGATATCATCTGGCTGCTTTGTATTTCCTATGATCCTTGAGGTATAAAGGATGGATGAAGTATAGTGTGCACACAAGGAATAACTCATGACAGGAATATATGAATGTGGTAAAAAGATTACTTTGGTGCCAACTGACTGATCATTCTGTTGGACAGGGCATAAGCAGGACCCCGGAGAGCTCATATGAAGGCACACGATGTAAAAATCTATAATTTCATGGGTTTATGATAGTCCGTGACTCGGGCAAACACGGGTATCTACGACCTCGGTACATTTCCCTTGATTGTAAGTTTTATTTGTCAAGACCGTTCATCAAGTGCAAGAATCCAAGCACAAATTATAATGCAATGAATCACAATCCATCAAGAGAATTCAAAGCACTCGAGCGTCTCAAGGCTCAAATCTTCTCAAACTGTCCCTTGAAGACCGGCGATAATGAAGGCTGTGGTCGATGTCAAATTAAAATCGAAGACTCTCAAAAGCTACTCTTATGTCATTGTGGAAGGAAACTTAAAGTGGAGATATTGCAATCGGCCGATAGGCATTGGAAAACAGGTCTGTAATTTGAAATGACATAAGATGAAGGTCAAAGATTGATGGTTTTGAATTGAGCGTGTTGAAATTTTAGGGCCATGTAGTCATGATACCGAGCGAATACGTTTGAGTGATTGATTGATTCAAGATAACGATAGACAACAACAACCAGTTTATGAGATCGCGTGTGCGGGTTTGAGTGATGAAACTTGGCTTCGATCTCGATCTTTACAACCCCTTTCTGTCTGCATATAGCATTCACCAAGCACATATCACGGACATCCTCCCCGACATGAAGTTTGTAATCAACTTTTTGGGACTCAAAGTGAACTTCTCCTTTCTGAAGATCAAAAGAATCAGTTACACAGGACTCTTCAAGCACAGTCAGTCTGGTTTATCAATCAAGAAGGAAGTAACCAATCTATTCACTCAACAAAATGCCAGGGTATGATTCAAACATTAATCAAAGATGACCTAATTACTTGTACTGAATGTCTAGCCATCAAAACTGTATCTAGTCTAAACTCAGCTATTAATCGCCAGTATGCAGATGAGGAAACAATGAAATATATATCAAATAATACATTATCTGAAGATCAGTTCCAAGTGACCCGCGCCAAGATCCTAGGTGAAAAGCTAGCTAGCGAGTCGGTCGAGCAGGCAGCAAAAGCAGGTAGCCCAAAGCTCTGGGATATCATAGCCGAAAAAGCGAAGCGAGGATTATTTGATGATCATGCTGTATTCAAAGCGCTTGTTGAGGCTATGAGTAGCAAAGCCGAGCGCCTATCTCATGGGCACAGTTTGGCTGGGATCATCTATCGACCGGAGCTAGACAATTGGTTGATTACAGCTGGTGCATATAGCAGTGGAGTTGTGTCGTTGTTCAGAGATAATTTTGCCGGTAGATCACCCCAAAGCCAGCGAGAAGAACGAAGGACTTCGGGATCTCAGCTACTTGACGGATTACAGCTGGCAAACATGATTCCGGTCAAGAAGTGGATTGAAAAGCTCGGTTACAGCGGCCCATTAGTAGCAGGGACCGATCAAACTGTCTGTCTAAAAGCTCTTAGACAACATGATGGCTCAGTTGTAGGTGCTCAAGGAGGTGATATCAAATTTGTGACCACTGCTGATTTGGAAAATGTGGTAAAGGATATACTGGCACATGGAATTCTGTGTGACAAGGTTTGTTTTATATTTCTCTTTGTGATATAATCCTACATCAATCTGATTTTTTTGATGGATATTCATATCTAGATACGTTGTTATACGGTTCAGGTACCATTACCAAATATGCCCTCGTTTATAGTTGCTTTGATTGCAAGCAAGAGTAAAGAGAATAGCAACGATATCTTGGCCCAACACTTAAAATTCATCGAGCTCTTGGACCTAGCAGGTCTTCCAATTGTCTCCTTAGGATCGGATGGGGCTGCAAGCGAACTCTCAGCTCAATTGAGCCTGACCGCCTCCACTAGTAGATATCTAAAATACGACCACGGTGATCTCAATGTACACGTCAAAGTAGGACTTTTTGGCAAATCAAATCTTCCAATTGTCACGGTGCAAGATCCCAAGCACGCGCGCAAGACTGCAGCCAACCAGATCCTTTCTGGAGCTTGGCTTCTTGCTTTTGGAAAATACTACACAAATATTGAGAACCTACTCTCGTTACGAAATCTAGATGAATGTCCATTGGGCTTGAAGGACATCAAAAATGTAGATCCTCATGATGATGGACGTGCACTACGCAGCTTTCATCATAAAACCTTGAAGCTGGCTTCAGAACTAAACGATGTTGCCGCAAATTCCGATACCACTGGTCTCACCGTATACTTATTCATCATGGGTGAACTGAGTGATGCTTGGCTGAATCCTACCATGGGTCATTTTGACAGAATCATCTGTTCCTGGAGGACTGTCTTCTTCATACGCGACTGGAACACTTACCTGATTCATCAAAAAGAAAAAACAAATAATTTGATGAATCCAAATCTCAACTTTATCTCTCATCAAAGCTTCAAGATCTTTGTCCAGCTAGCGGAGAGTCTGATTGGTCTTGTGATTGCACATCGAGAGTACTGGCCAAAACATCCATTAATACTTTCAAAGCACGGAACTGAAGCATGTGAGCATAGTTTTGGGTGGATGCGGGTCATATCACCCGACTTTACAGTTTTAGGTGCGCGTGAGATGATGCCAAAGATATTTGCAATTGTCAAGAGTATAACAAGTGGTACAATCAAGGTCCCACAATCTGACAATTTACACTCAGGTAAGCAAGTTTCCTTCTTTCAAAATACAAGGTGACTCATTTGGTTTTGCATATTTTGCAATTGGATAGGCTACCAGTACTCGTTTGCCAATGAAAACCCCAATCCAAATTGGGCATTGTTAACCAAGTTTCCCTCTGATGAGGAGATAACTTGTGCTCTCAAGATTGCCCGTGTGGAAGCATATGTTTTGAAAGAATTTGTTGGGAATGACGTCCCGCACAGTCCGATATCTTCTACAACACGCATTCAGCATGTGAACCCAGCACTTTGGACTCAGGAACCCAAGCAATTCTATGACAATATCTCCAACAGCATAGATCATGATTATCAAGAGACCAAAGTACCTTCACTCACAGTTTCAGAAGCGCTTTCAACAGCAGCCGAGATCCATGCAAATGATGAAGCAGCAAACTCAATTGTTGGCCAGCTCTCTCAGAGAATCGAATATGAATTATACTCATCTTTCCAACTTCCGAACTTGCGAAGTTATCAAACCGAATCAACACATCCTGAGATCACAAAGCATCAACCTACGCAATCTCCACTGATAACTTCTAGCTCCACTTTGAACTTCAAAAACCTTGTGAAGCTCCGACACGAACACAACAGTGCTGTCTCTTGACATCACGGAAATGAGCGAATGAAAAACAAATCTTCTGATTTCCCAGCACCTACCATAGATGGCACCACCAGAGTCAGCGATATGAAACCAAGTCAATGTAGCAAGATGCTATCTATGTTGTATCAAGAGAATTGTGTACAAGTTGAACCTCTTTGTCGTCACAAACGTTGGAATATGACGGCAAAGATTCGAGCAGCAGATATCATTTGTACGGTTGGCTCAAAGATACCGGTCATCACTACTGAATGGCTTAAAAGTGGACAGCTCAGCGAACTGAACCCACTGAAGCGACATAAGTGGGTCATCATAATCAAAGATAGTACCCTATACATTGGTCGTATCTTAGCCATATACGAAAACTCCAATTCAAAACATAGTGTAGTCAAAACCGCTGCAAGTCCTTCAAATCTATCGTTCATCTCAGTGGTGATGGGAAGATACCAACACAGCACAGTTGACGTTTCCTGGGATCCAGACAGTCAAAATTCATATTTCTATGTCCATATCTCTCCCAACCGCGTGGCTCACATCTTCCAAGAGAGTAAAGACGAAGAATTTAAGTTCTTACAACCCGGACATCACTCGATCTCACCAAAAGTCCAGATGATTCTACAGTCAATCAGTATAAGCACTTGGGCTGTTTCTTTTGAAAAGACTCTCTCAGCATTGAAAGCAGCCGGAAAAGATCCTCTCACTTAATTTTTACATCTCAATCGGCAAGTTTCTTCATTGAATCTTAAGATTTATGTATGCATCTTCCAGAAACTGCTCGTCTCACGCGTCATCTTGGCTTGTCCTTTCTTATTTCTTTGTCTAGTCTTTCAAATTGTCAGACCGTCAGGAATGCAAGAACCCAAATTCAAACATGATCGATTTCATCCTTCTGATCACAAGGCAACAAAGAATTTGTAAATGTACAAGTTGACAGTAAATACTTTGTACCAAATCATCATCCAAACATATCAATTGTAAATGATCGAGAGCATCCAAATTCTTGATCAATCCATATGGATGAGATGCAATCCCCTTCAAAGGATCAAAAGTGTATAAACAAGATTGAAATCGATCTCATCCTAAGATCAACCAAATCTTTTGACCACAATTGCGACAATTGAAACACGACTTGGATGAAAGCAGTGATAAAACCCAACCCCGGAACTGTTGTTAGCTCTTAATTATCAATATGCCAAGTCATCAATCGATCATTATGTGATCTCTACTCTCCATTTTGAGATCGATGCCCATGCCAATTTGAAAGGTGTCAAAATTTGAGATTACCCGATGTATTGGCCGGCAGACGGTACATGACCATCAAACCGGGTAATGACATGGGTTTATACCAACTGAATTGTATGTAGGACAGATTTTTACATCGTGTGCCTTCATATGAGCTCTCTGGGGTCCTGCATAAGCCACCTCAACAACATATGACCTTCCTTATAATAAACTCATTACATATGATTAAACTACATGTAGTCATAATAAAAAAAACACATAACACTTGATTACATACAAATAAATACATGTAATCAACAATTACATGCATAGTGCGCAAACTGTGTATTTGTATCTCATTTCATATTCAGTTATTATGTTCTATTTGCTCTATTTTTTGATGTTTGTCTTTCTATGTGATATTTAAAAAGATACACATCATCCAAACAAATGAATGACACACAGATCAATTTGGAAGATGATCCTATGTGCTTTGTGTTGTGGTATCAATATACCACGTTTGTATCTTTTTGTTTCTATTTGTGTGAGCAACAGTGGCTTGCTAAGCCAAGCTAGACAGATTTTTGCCACCTTGGATTAGCTTAGCTAGAAGCCACTAAGGAAAGATTGGCTAACACTAATCTTAGTGGATTTCTGCTAACGCCAAGCCATTAGCTTGGCGGGCGTAAAATGACACCCGCTAAGCCAATGAATTGGCCGCTAAACCACTAATAGCGGCTTAGCGGCCCTTTTTTGCACTTAAAACATGTTTTTTTTGATAGCTAAGCTCCCGCCTTAGCTTAGCGCACACCCGCTAAAGGAAAAATCAAAGTTTGATTAGCTTAGCTTGAGTGCGTTAAGGATTTAGTGTTAGCTTAGCAATAAAAGATTGCTAAGCGCTAACTTAGCTTAGCTGTGCCACCATTGGTGTGTGAGGAAATCTGTTTCAAGCATCTTTTTATTACTTTCAAGAAGAGTCAAGGCCTTCAGGTCGATGAGCTGGGAGTCAATGTGTAGACAATTCATAGGTTACGGATGTGGAGATTGAATTGGAAATGAATAGTATTTCTTTTTCTTTTTGTGACTGTTTGGGAATAGGTCGCTTGTGACCCGAGATATGTGTGTTATGGCCCGAGCGTTCACTTTGTTCATATTTACGAGTTGAGCTAGATATATAATGATCACTATTGTACCACCCAGTTTCTTTCCCCGTCGGAAAGAAACTGTAAGCGTTTTTCTTTTTAAACTATCACAAATCATCTTACTCCATACTTACATCTCCTACGTCAACCTTTAGATTATCTTACTTACATTCTTCCTAACAATCTCACTTGATCATGTTTCCCTGTTGCTAAATGCACAGGTTTGTCTGTTTTATCTTTTACTTTTCTCTTTAATTTTTGTGCTAATGTGTGTGTGCGATCAGGTGTGTTCTTAGTTCTCAGATGCTCGTTGAAGCTCTGTTTTGGCTTGCGCCGTTGTACTCACACCACACCTGATTTCCCCAGGTTAGTATTCATGTTTAATGATGATCAGAAAGAAACTATTATCTTACTTACATTCTTCCTAACAATCTCACTTGATCATGTTTCCCTGTTGCTAAACAAACAGGTGTGTTCTTAGTTCTCAGAAGCTCATTGAAGCTCTATTTTGGCTTGCGCCGTTGTACTCATGCCACACCTGATTTCCCCAGGTGTCTTTTCTGCACGGAATTGCCAACTGTTGGATTCAACCCTCTTGAACTTCATTTCTTCGCACTTTGTTTTATGATAATCTTTCTACTAACCACACTTAGCCTTAGTTTAAGCAACTAAGTTGGATTGGGAACTTGGGAACCCAAATTAGTAGCTGTTCATCTAAAACTGATCTTCTTGGCATGTCATGGCCACCAACAAGGCAAATCTAGGGTTTTTGTGCTGAAAGGTAGATTTGTAATAAAATGGACTACAAGGGTGAATCAGGGATCATGGGAATTTGTGAGGGTAGGGTACTCTTTTGAGAGTGCTCTATGCTCACTAAGGAGGGAAGTGTAGGGTAGGTAATGATTTATTAAATTATTATTTATTTCAATATGTAGTATTACAATATGAAATAGAGAGAAATGATAAGGAAGGAGGGAATGAGCAGTCTGTTTGGGTAAACCCAGACAGAATACAGCTAGGTGACTTCTTAAAAGGAGATAGAAATTATAATTATAATTTATGTGGAGTGAAAAGGAGCTGGATCCAAGGCTCCACTTTGATCTTCACAGTAAAAGATTAAATAGTGAAGTATAGATTCACTATTCTGGTTGTTATAAAGTTACCAACTTACGGTTGTTCACAAGGTACACCAACCTGTGAGTTGATATAGGTCACTAACCTGCAGTTGTTCAAAAGGTAACTAACCTTGAAATTAATTGGAAGGTCACTAACCTAGAATTGATCTACTTAGGGGAAGTAGAGGATCCAGGAGGACCCTGGATTTCTGCTATAGATGCGCCTGATCAAAAATTGGACAATTTGTTTCAATGTTTATGGGGCGTGGACGCACCACACTACGCTTGTACAACAGCTACAGTGATGCAAACAATGCGTCTAGACAAGGCAACACTGCCACTATACTATACAGTATTGTGATACTGTAGTATAGTATAGTCAAGAGGGAAAGGGACCCATAATTCCATCGATCATCAATCCAGTTCCAAATGAAAATCCAACAAAACCTCAACGATCAAAATTCAAATCAAACTACTCAAATCCTCTCATCCTACATGGTTTATTGAGAACCCCATCTTTTCAATCTTGTCCTTCTTGACACTAAGAACAAAAAAGCATCAAAACATAAAAGAATAATCAATCCATCATTCGATCAATCATTTGAACAATCACACAAAGAAAATCATGATCAAATTAACAATGAACCAAAATCAGAACCGACCTCTTGAAAAACTTATTGAAATCGAATCAAAACTTATTGGAATCAAATCAAAACTTATCATGAAATCGAATCAAAACTTATCATGAAATCAAATCAAAACTTATCGGAATCAAATCAAAACTTATCGGAATTGAATCAAAACTTAGTGGAATCAAATCAAAACTAAAATCAAATCAAAATCAAGACTCGATCTCAAAATGAAATCAGAAGAATTGACAACTGATTTCAAAAGTAACGATAGATTCAAATTCAAACAAAGGATGATGAATAAAGAGACTTGAGGTACTTTTTCTGATTGAGGGCTCTCATCCTCCATTGACTATCTCCATGTCTGATCCTATCTATCTCATTTGTAGCCAACAAGTGTACAAATTGTTTTGATTTTCATTGAAGAAAGTAGGAACTTGATTTTCTGTTGGGTTATGATAATAGATAAGCTGCAAGAGAATGAACGAGACAACTTTGAAACGATCTATTATCTAATGCCAATAAGGGGGAAAACCTTCAAGGGTCCCTTCATTCTTGATGCCTATATCAATTCTACATTAACATCAATTGATATAAAACAATGAAACCAGATGATGCTTGCTGTGTGATCTGTATAACATTCAAAACTTCCAGTCTACATGATTTCAATCTTGATATGAATTTAGAAACCTCTTTATACAAATTTAGAAACCAGGTCATCTTGTCAAAGCTGGTGTTTTAGCTTTGTCTTGTTGCTGACTTTGTTTGGTGATCTAAAGAGATGTTTTCTTTGATCATTTGTCAATCACAAGACCATGATTGACATTGTTTTCATACTTATAACAATATTTTACATACATACACGGGTGGGAGGATGAACTTGCAAGTCAAGGAGCTTTTTGGTTTTCGTTGTGGGTAAGTTGGTGAGGTGCTTGATGGGGAGAATCTCCACATGAAGCTGATTGGTCATGCTGTGATTGATCATCTTATTGATTGTAAGGAGTTGTGGTTAGGTGAAGATTGTACTAGTACTACAATACTATACTTGGTATAGTATAGTATAGTATAGTATAGTGTAGTCAAGTACTATACTATACTATACTGTAATTTGTTAAGTATAGTCTAAACTATACTATACCTGGTATAGTACTATACTGGTACAGTAGTTAACGTCTAATTTGTACTACCTTCCGACCAGCCAAATGAAATCTTGTTTTTGAGATCAAAAATGACTACCTCAATGACTACCTTTTAAGTTGATAACTAGACAAGTACATTCAGGAGAGTAAGTGTAATCTATCTATATCTCCTTGGGACCATCTGAGGCATTGATAGATTTTTTTTTCACTAGATGGTCAACATTTGGGCCCAAGCATAAGCTAGGCACTTAAGCCCCTTAGGTTAGGTACATAAGGTCTTAAGCTGAGTACTTAAGGTCTTGAGCCAAGTACTTACGGTCTTAAGTCAAGTACTTAAGGTCTTAAGTCAAGTACTTAAGGTCTTAAGCTAGGTACTTATAGTCTTAAGTGTCTGTGACAATGTGGACTTACACAGACCGGGGCCAGCTATGTGTCAGTGGTCCTGTGGTAGACCCAATGGACTTACCAGCAGGGTAGATTGTAGGGAGAAGTGTTTGACCCAGGTGTGATGCAAGCTTTGCATATGTATCACAAGTTGCCTTGGGAAGCTTTTTAATACTCTGATGGTAGTGTATAACATCCTTTCTTTGTTAATCTTCAATAACCCAACCATGTTCTCAAACCATATTGGTTTGCCCTCACTTTTAATCTCTCAACCTCCAATGATGTATATTTGGGCTATTGTTCACTTTCAAGAATTCCTACACAATCATGAACTTCATTTTGAAAGTTCACACTCATTCACAAGGTCATTCTAAAAAAAGCCAAGACAAAAACAAGTAGAGAAAAAAAATAAAGTAAACAAAAGGAGCAAGAAGAATTTTTAAGGAAATGACAAGAAAAAGAGGAGGAAACAATGTAACAAAGTTACATCACGTATAGCGGGTGTGGAAAGTTTCCAACCACTACTTGACCCTTGTACATGGTTTTTTTTCAAATCCATGCCAAAAAAATAAAAATCAGAAATGCCTGACAATTGGGCCCGGGGCCAGCCCCGGGGCCGCCCGTAGTCAGGTGTAGCACAGAGTAGACTTTAACTACTGTATAGTATAGTATAGTGGCAGTGTTGGACAAGGGCTTTTGAATGGACTAACTTTCAACCCTTTAGCACTACTAGTTCATGAGATATTCCAATGTAATGGCGAAAATTTGATGGTTGGATTTTGGCCTTGGAGGTCAAGAAAAATTTTGTGCCTTTGCGTTTTACGCCGCAGTGAGGCAAGTGGCAGAGCCACGACTGGGCTCATCCAATAGCCCCAGTCCATGCGCATCTTTTGAGGTGCTTCGGAGCCTGAAGGTGTGACTGGTGTGTAGGGTAGAGCACAAAAACCAAAAATTGGGTCAGATCAGACGCATCCGTAGGCAAAAGCCAGGGTCCTCATCCAGGGGATCAAGGAAGAGATTACTTTATCTTTTAGTCAGGAAGCTGCTCTAAAGATATGAAGTGAATCACTAGTCTTATTATTATAAGACTTTTGATTATGTACTTCAAATGAACTTCATTACAGATTCTTTCCGATGAGGAAAGAATCCAAAAGGGACACAGGACAGACTATAAGTGAGTTATGAAACGTAACACAAAGAAAATAACAGGCATAGCACAACACAGAATTGAACATAAACTCTCAGGTCACAGATGACCTATTCCCAACTTAGAAAGAAAAGAAAGAAACTCATTTAAACGTAACTCAACACATTTACTAATCTGTCTTTATTTACACCTAAAGCATCTTCATCTTCTTGCGATCTTGATCATAATTTAATTTAATTTGACACACACCAGAATGGGATATGAAATATCACAACAGAATGCAAATAGATCAAGACCAAGCTCAACTTGCTCAGCATTGGTATGATGACTATCTCACCACAAACACTAAATATGAATCCAAGTTCAAACATAGATTGTGATTGAATAAACAACTTTGTTTAAAAATAATTCAAGGTTTACAAGTACATACAAAGTTTGAGCTAGGAAGTTGAGGTGTTGTGTTTTGAACATTGAGTTGAACATTCTTGAATTGTGATGTCTTGAAGTTTGAGGTTTTGAGAACAGCAGTTTTGACTTGATTATCCTGCAATAAATCAAGTCGTAGGCTTGCGTAGATTTGGACATGGGCAATGCAAGATTTGACTTGGTCGTAGGGACCGCAAGTCTAAAACAGGTCCATCAACACCGGAACCGCTACGAAACGCTCCGGATTCTGGGCACCCTAGAGAGCGTTGGCGCAGGCTCCAAAATGAACTGCTGCGCACTCAATCGCTATTTTTTTAAAATAAAATCCTCAGGCGATATCGTAGTGCAGTAAGCGCTACGATATCGCTATATATCGCGCTATGGGGCCAGAATCAAGATGTTAAAAAAATCAATTGCACTTTAGATGTAGGTGACAGTGCACTATCAAGAATCAAGAAGCCAAAGGAAAACAAAAAAGAGAGATGAAAACAAGTTTTTTTTGATTTTTATGAAGCGACCTTTTGACATATAAAGAAATAGAAATTTGAGATACCATTTGAATTTGTATCGATTTTGAAGTGTATAAAGTGTTTGAGATAAGACTATCGATTTTTTTTTCTTGCTGTTTCATTTTTTTTTCTATTTTGTCTATATAGCCTTGAAGTACCTTAGCAGCTTCTGCAAAAACTCCCTCAGGGATTATCCCCTCCTTTAGCCAAGCTTGCAAACCAACTAAACGCTCCATGGTCTTAGGCAACATGCTGCCTCGAGAAGGTGAACAGACGTCGGCAGCGGCCGAAAACGTGCGCTCACATGCGCAAGACGTAGCTGATATTGCTAGATAGTCGCGAGCAAGGTTGGCAAGAGTAGGGTAACGGTGTTCGTGGTCCTGTAAGTAAATCAAAGATTAAGTCAGCGGGAATGATAGAAAGAGTAGACAGAAGAAAGACAAACCTTCCACCATTCAAGGGGGGTTTGATCTTTTCTAATTTTATCATGACCCTTCAAATAATCTTCAAGCTCTGTAGAGGTCTTGTTTGTGTTGACATCGGATTGTCCAAATATATCATATTCATCAGGCTCCTCAGTATCGTTGTCGTTTTCGGCGGTTGGGGTTGGCTTGCGGACAGCAGTTTCTTGCACAAGTTTATCAAAAGCATTCTTAATCAATCGGTTAGCTTCAGCATCATGTTCGGGATAATAAATGGTAAAGAACTTTGTTCAAAAGCGCGGGTTGAGGACCGTGGCAAGGACAATTGCTTCAGAATCGGCGGCTTCATCTCGATACTCGTCAAGCCACTTGATCATGACAGAGATCGCATTGTCTAGACTAGGAAGGGAGTAACATTCTTCTTGATGGGCTTTAAGCTCGGTGATAACTCTGTTGTATTCAGCGAGGAGAACACAACCAGTCGGGGTGTCACCCTCGACTCTGGCTGTTGCATCGACAAAGGTCTAAAAGATGCAGTATATTAGTTGATAAGTAAGAATACCAATTTAAAAAAACATTGTCTCACCTTTAACACCTTATTAACCAACTCAACAGCTTCCCATTTGTCTGGTGAGATTGTGACTCCTTTGAAGAAGCGTGCCCTGCGATCGGCCGCAATCATCGAGTTGATGATCTGTAAGACGAATTATCAGTAATTGGTATTGATAATAAGGGTTACCAGATGCCTACGTACCTCTTGTGCCTCGCAAGCCACCTTGCGACTGTCGTAATGACTGGTATTGATAATAAGGGTTACCAGATGCCTACGTACCTCTTGTGCCTCGCAAGCCACCTTGCGACTGTCGTAATGACTGTTCCATCGTCTTTTACAAGGCCTCTTGAGCATACGTCCTTTGTATCCCATACGGGCGGCGCGGAGGAATGATTTGTATCAATATTCCTGGTGGGATCATTGAGATAGAGAGAAAAAGTATTGAAAGGAAGAAACTGACCATTTTGAGGGCTTGTGCGACTATATCTTCCTTGTCACAAGCAATCCCTCCAAATACTTCACCTACTAGATCCTCAACTTCATCTTCGTCATTGAGACCATGGGCCTCATCTGGAAGATTGGCTTCATCCCCTTTGTCCGATTCCTCACCGTACTCAATCGGATCCTCACCGTCATTAACCTCAATTCCAGGAACAGGGAGAGTGGCACCGTGGGGGATAGATGGTTTTGTACGACCAACTGTTTGACCAATGGCCTTGAGACCATGACCGACAACAAGATTGAGTTTATGAGCGTAGCATTGGACATGATGACTCGAGCTATCCCAATCTGCCGGATCTTCAGCGTCTGAAAACATTGAGTCGAGTGTGGCTGCCATTGTTCGATTATTGCCTCCACTATCAGTGGTCTGGGCTACCATGTAAGTATGGTATAATTAGAATAAAATGTGGAAAGAGGTATCGAGATGAAATGTGAAAATAAGTTTCGAGATGAAAAAGATAAAAATGAATTAGAAAAAAGATGAACGAGAAGTGCCACTTATCTTTTTGTGAAGGTTGTGTTTGATCAAGAATTTACCAATGGGTTGAGCGAGAAGAACCCCGAAGTGGCGCCAACTTACCATCTTGAGAGTAAGATGTGTAGATTTGTATTGCCAGTTATCGTCGACGTAATTGGCTGAGGCTCCGACAAATGCATATCGATTTCCTTTTGTCGTCCAAACGTCGTGAATCAAACAAAATCGACCCTTGTTTTCCTGTAATGAGACAAAGAAAACATGATCAGACAAATATTTTGAAATTGGACTAGGGAGAGGTAGAATGTTACTTACTTGCAATCCAGTAATGGCTTTCTTATGCAATTCAGAAAACAGATTGACTGATTGCTGGGAAGCCCATGTCTTAGATCGGACTGTGGCACTTCGATTAACCGAGTGAAAAGCCGCACGCAAGGTAACATCTTCAAACCGAGCCCAAGGGAGGGCTTGTCGAACGATCCACATGACAAGTATCATGTTTAGTAAATCAACGCTGAACTTTGGTCCGCTTACAAAAGAATCCAAAGTGTTGGTTTGTTCCTTTTTCTCAGCCTCGAGTTTCTCAGTGTAGGTGGGTGGTAGATCGAGACCAGCGGGGATAGCTCGGTGTCGCTCCTTGCAGGAAGGTCGAAATTCGTTGCCATCACGATGGCCCCATAGTGCAAAGTACGTGGTTGGTTGCTTAAGGTATGTATTCAAACACCATCGGCATTTGTATGACCGACCCTAGGTAAGAAAGAAGTGTCAGGCACGAGGATCGATATAACTAAACTATAGGATCAGATCACAATCTTACCTTAGGAGGGAAAAAATAAAGAAGCATCTTCTTCACAGCGAGACTTCGAACCTCGTTATATCCGACTTCCTTGTTAGGCTCGACAATCTTGATGTCTGATCCTTGTGACAGGTCCACTTCGTCGGGGACCTCATAGGGCTCGATCAATTGAATCATTAGTATTAAACTTATGAACTAAGTTACTAAACCAAGTCTTACCTCCAGATTAGACTTCTTGACTGGTCGAGCTGTGCCGTCAGAAGTGCTTGGTGATGGTGATCTAGCACGTTTGCTAGTTGATGAGCGAGGCTACAAATAAGGTAAGTTAAGTCAGTCTTGGTTTCATGATTGTAGAATCAAGGAAATGAATGATCTGACCTTTCCTTGTGCGTTCGGTTTCACTTTTGCTTTTTCTGGTCCGTTGGCCCAAGTTTTCTTTTTGATGACGGCCGGAGGGCGTGGTGAAGCACGCCGACCAGCAAGTGGTCCAGCTGCAGTTGATTCATCCTCAGTAGCGTCTTTGGTAGCTGACGAGACAGACAAGGTGAGAGAAGCACACGAGTCTTTGGGTGGGATCACAAAGCCTGGCTGTGTACGAGAGGGGCTAGGTGGGCGAAGAGTTCGGGTGCTTTTACCTGGAACAGAGAGATGGTTTCGAGTCGAACTTTGAGATTGAGAATCAGAGACCATGATTGATCAGTGAATGGAGCCAGATGTTTGATAGAAAAGGAAAACTGAAAAAAGAGAGCTTTCAAAGTTTCGAAAGACACATACCTTTTAAATCTTCAAAAGCTTTGAACGGTGGTGAACCACAAGTTGGCCACCAACCAGCTCCCATAAGGAAGGTAGAGCCATGCATTGGCGTCCATCGATTGATACGGAATGGTAAGGTGATTGTACAGTTGGTATGGTGTTTCTTGATTGAGTGGGAATGTCGAGAGGTGGAGACTCGAGTCAAGTGGCAGAGGGGAAATCAACTACATACAGATGGGTGAAAGGGCTTTCAACCCCAGCCTACCTGTATGTTTTGCTCCGATATATATCGGAGCAACAACCCCGGGCCCAGGTTTTGCAGTGGTGGCTGCGATATGGGAAACTCTGGCCCTGGGTGTCGCTGCGGATCCTCCGCTATGTAATCCAAAGGATGTAGCGGAGGTTTTTATTGCTTCGAAACCGCTCCGAAACCGCCATATATTTCGGAGCGGTTCCGGTATTGGGTCCATACTGGACCTGTCTATATTTTAGCGTTATTGTAACATTAAATCACTTGGTTACGACTCCCATAGTGGATGCTCTTAGAGCACCCACTATGGTTGCACTAACTTGGTGATTTAGCGTTACCGTAACACTTAATTACCCACAGGTCCACTATGGACTTGATTTTGTCAGCCCTGAGTACACATACATGTACCCAAAACTAACTTGTAACATCAAAAACATTATGTATAAAATTAATTACATGTACATACTGAGCTTAGACGGTATGTAGCATGTAATACAATGTACCAAAACACTTATTACATATACATGTACACTTAAAACAACATGTAATATGTAATAAAACACCATTTACACCTCATAACTCAGTGTCAAGAGTTAAAATGCTTATATTACATATTACATATAACATGTATATGTAATCAAACACTGTTAATAATAATCATTAACATATAGTAATGATTAGCCCTGAACCAATGTAGTGATAATAACAAATATCACTACAGTTAGGTTTAGAGAGGAGAGTATATAAACCCCTCCTCTCTCAGCCTTCAGATAATCCCCCAAGCATTTTTATTACACACCTCTTTTAAAGAACCCTTTAAAGTTCAATTGAAGTACACAATCAAGACCCTTATAATAAATAAGACTAGTCACCATGTCTGCCTGGATGTGTCAGGTCAACGTGAGCACACGAAATCACTTTTATTATACCTAAAAAGTTTTTTGTGGGAGTTATCTTTTGCCTCTTGTCCACGAGCCCTTTGTTAGTAGCAGTACTGTAGAGTCACCCAGCACCCCCAAACTTGTATGCGGGTTGACTGCAAAGAATCGGTTGAAGGTTTGGCCTTTGTCTTTGTGCCTATGTAGATCTTACAGAGGTTCAGTTGGTAAGAATAGGAAAGCGCGGCTGTTAGAATATTCTTGTGTGTCTGACTTGTGTCCAGTCTTGCAAGCTGAACAGCTTGAGCAAGACGTGATTTTTTCTTGTTTCTTTTTTTAATTTGTCACTCTCAACATACCTTACTCTTCAAACTTGAGGCCTTGATTCCTCAACACTTATTTCTTGAACATTATCTTACCCCTCTCTCAGCTCCTAGACCAACTGCTCAAACAATACGACTTTCAAAAAAGTGTACCGGCACAAACTCACTGGCAGAAAAGCCAATAGATCCTGGTACCGACCTAGCTTCCATACATGGCCGGTGATGACAATCCAACTGCCGGAGGTGATTCAGGAACTGGGAAAAAGAGACGTATTGATGATGAGGAAGACGAACCGGTGGTGATAGATAGTTCTGACAAAGAGAACAGTGAATCAGGTAAGTTACAAACCAGAATGATTGTCAGCATGCTATCATCTCTCTTCCTTTTGGCTAAATTGGTTCTATGTATTCAATCAGACGAAGGGCTCACATTCGAGGAGACGGTTGCCCGAAAGAAGAAGAAAAAAGCTGCCCGAACAAAAAGAAAGCAAGAAGAGAAGCGAGCCGCGTTGGTAGGAGAATTGGCTGCAGGACATGAAACACCTTCGGCCGGTACCGGTCTATCGCGAGCTTTGCAAGAGTGGTTGAGATTCATGATGGGTATCTCAAGGAAATCAAAGTCAACTCAAGATTCTGATATGCCGAAATCACCTACCGATGAAGAACGTAAAGGATGGATGGACAGAAAGAAGAATTGGGAAGCTCTCATCACGAAGGCAATTGATAAGGCAAAAGAGAAATACATTGCTCGGAAGACCAAGAAGGATCCAAAGTTCAAGCCAAAAGCCACTCAGATCCTTGCAATTGAAAAGGATGCTGCTGACGAGGCCATGTTAACAAACCCCTTAAAACCTGTCTCATTTGTTTCTTCATTGTCGTTCACTGGTCGATCAAAATACACTCATCTATGGGGGACAAAGTGTGAAGGCGCGCTGGCTTTGGCAGGATTTCCTCGATGTACGCTGGATTGGGAAGCCGGTTACGAGACACCTTGGAACTCCTCGATGTCCTCGATCTTGATTGCACAATGGGTCAAATGTGATGAGGGAAATGGGGTGAAAGGTTTTGGGATCTCAACCTCCGATAACACCGCTGAAAATCGAGATGAAATTGTTCGACGCTGGTTTACAAACCAACTCACTAATTACCGGCGCCAAAATGTTTGAGAAGAACTCATAAAAACTCCGGATGGTCGAAAGCAACTTGAGGAGGACAAAGCAATTGAAAAGAGTAAAGAGAGCAGAAGGCGAGCTCTTACAAAGGTACGTTGATTTATTTCATCACATCTATTCCATGAATTCTGACTTGTTTGGTCTTGTGTTACAGATTCATACTGCGCGCATGGATCTAGTCAATGAACTGTTTGGTGAAGATTCGCCTGAAGCGAAGATGGTCTCGTATAAGGAAGTGCATTCCAAAGACGAGGTCACGAGTAGTGCGCGAAGCGCCACACGCTACAAAGTTCGAAAAGAGTGGTGAAGTGCCGAACTGGACACCTTCCTACAATTCTGTGATGCCAGTATTCGCGACCGTGAGGTGAAACCGAGGCTGATCCGAAGAGCTAAACTCATCACCAAACGTGGGACTTATTCTTCAACACCCGATCAAGAGTCCCGTCCACCAAAGGGGTTTCAAAGGTCACTAGTCTCACCAACCTGGTTAAGTGGCTGCACAAAACTCACCGTGATCAGCTTGGGATTGAAAAATCACAACAAAGTGAACATCTCCAAGGCTTTAGAAGATATGGTAAACTTATTACAAACTGAAGGGTCTAATATACAATCAACTCAACCAGTAGCGTCAGGAAGTGGAGTATGAATGGCATCCAGGGCTGCAAGGTCGTGATTATGGATCTCTTGATATTTGAAGTGTGGTTTACTGTATTTCAATTTCTTATTTTACTCTATTCTAAGTTCTCATTTATTGAACTGCGGTATTTCTGATGGCCAGTTTTCTAATGGCCGTATTACTGAGAAATACTTGTACAATATTGATGGTCAAAATGATGTGTTCTCTCAACAATATGATACTTTGTCCTTGATTTATCTTCTTGAAAACCTCCTTTTGAATTGGCTATGTAGAAACTCCAAATATAGTGTGTATATAGTAAGACTGATTCAACTCATGTCCTGATCAATTTTTATTTGTGTGAATTTCAATTTCAAGTTTGCCTCAAAAAGTATTCATTGTGAGGGGCTGAGTTGGCCTGATAAGTTGTAAGCCTGAAATGCTTCAGGTAGTAAGACAGTGACTTAAAAGATGTCAGTGAAAAAATGAACCAAACATCGGGGTAGGGTTCTATACATGTATACTATTGAGTGGGCTGTAGGGCTCAATTGGCCCTCTTGATTCCAGCACAACAACTTACCTGCTTAACACACATTCGATTTTCCGAAACCACCGCAAGTTTATTCACCTTGGTCGGATTAAAAACGTGGCATTGGCCGTCTTTTGGATTGCTGGTTGTACCTTGGAAAAGAGATTGGGTATGTCTATCTTTTTTTTGCTGATGCGAAACAGAGATTGACATGGAACTTATACCATCTTTCATGATACCAATTTGTTTGTCACACTTGAATAGCAATATCAGTCTTAATCATGTTTTCCCTTTGGTTAAACCAATGGCCTATTTCGATCAGAATCACATGCTCTGTCAATGTGTCGAACTCCATTGCAATGACGAGGCTTTTGAATATGATGGTGAAGTCCATATCGGAGTTCTTTTTCACCGCACCAACTACCCAAACCATTTGAAGAAAATTGAAAACTATCAAAAAGAAGAAGTTTCCCCGTCCTTTCAAAGCCAACAAAGACTTACACCAGTGGCTGCGATGGAAACCGATGAACCCTCTCGAAAACGCATACGCTCTCCATCTCCCCCTGATGCGCGTTCCGAATTTCTAGCCAGCTCATCACGAACTCAAAGGCCAACAAAGGCGCCGCGTACAACTAGTCGAAATGATGCTGATGAAGTGGTTGCAACAATAGATACCTCTGGATTCAATATCCCTTTCAAATTCCTGCTGGATATGCGATGTGTTCAAGTTCTATTCCAAATTGTGTCCGATTTTCTGGACGATCGAAAGAGCCATTGGAGCTGCCGGAAAACGCTCAAGTTTGAACGCAAGCGGATGTTACAATTGATGTCTTCTGAGAAATTGAGTGGTCTTTTGAAGGAGATTCCACAATCTATTGAGAAAGTGATCAAAATGATGAAGCTAGATGTCAAAGTGATTCGAGAGGTGTCATGTGTAGTTTGTTTTGCACTTCACGGTCCAGTCAATCAAAATAAAACAAGTACAATTGGGGAGGTCAAAACCTGCAACAACCTGCGAGTTCCATCAAAAACTTCTGCAGAACGTCGAATCATCTGTGGAGCACCTCTCTTCAAGGATCCTTCCCGTACAGTCTTAAATCCAAAAAATAAGCCTCATCAAATCTTTCATTATCAGAGACTAATTGAATGGATGGCGAGAATGCTCAAATTTCCGGTTTTTGAAAAAGTTCTGGAAGCGCATCTTTCAAGGCCTTCACCTGGAGAAGGCGTCTACTCGGACATTTGGGACGGTGATTTATGGAAGACATTTCGCGACATTCATTCAGACATCTTCACTCGCAAAGCTGGCAATGTAGTATTTGGTTTGTATTGTGACTGGTTCAACCCCTTTGGGAAGGGATCAGCTCGGAGTCATCCTGCAGGAGTGGTCCTCCTGATCTGCCTGAGCTTACCACCAGACCTACGCTACAAATCCAAGTATACTTTTTTGTATGGCATCATCCCTGGTCCAAAAGAACCAGATTACAACAATTCTCACCACCATTTCCAACCACTCGTTGACGAGCTTAACAAGCTTTGGACCGGTGTGCGTTTCACTCCAACTTCACTGCACGCACAAGGGCGATTAATATGTATGGCTCTGTGGCCTCTCATAGCGGATACTCCGGCCATGAACAAAATCTCAGGTTTTTCATCCCACAACTCGACAAATTTTTGTCGCAATTGCTATCTTCCACAGGGCGAAATTGATCAAGTAGACATCAACACGTATAAAAAGCGCAACAAATCAGCCTTCAATTACCACTCAAGATCATGGCAAAAGGCTCCTTCAGCTTCCGCTCAACAAAAACTAGTCAAAAAAAATGGGGTCCGTGCAACACCCTTCTCACAGCTACCCTATTGGCAACCCATCAAGTTCACCACAATTGATGTGATGCACTGCCTAGCTTTGGGAATTCTCAAAGATATCTCGACAAATTTTTTCTGTATACCTTTTGCAGCAAAAGAACTTGAAAAGCAACATAATATCCTGACATACTCAGGCCATCACGATCCTGCCCCAATTCTTTCGACTTGCTACCCTGCTCCCAATGTTACAACAAATCCATTTGAATTTTCCTTTCCTTCTACCGATAGCCAGACTGATACCAGTGACACATCTGGAAGCCGAACTCGGTATCCTCGGGCAGTTAATACTCGGGCTTGGAATATAATTCCATCCAATAGCGAAAATACCGACCCCCTTGAAATTACATCAGAATCGTCCAACACAACAGCAAGCACAGTCACTGCCGCTCCAGGTCCCAAGATTACTCCTCACGAGCTTGACCTGGTACACCACACCATCCGAACCACCCCCGTTCCGTCTTGGCTTACTCATGTTCCACCTAAATTTGGAATGGCGAGCTGTGGTACCCCTAAAGCTGCCAAATGGCTGGTTTTTTACACTGTATTCATGGTCTTATCGCTTGTTCCATATCACCATAACGCAGAACCCGACTCGGATTCTTTCAAGCTCCAACAAACCATTGTTTTGATAATTCAGATTACCAATATAGCCTTCTCTCGGGTCATGCACGAGCACGATATCAAAACCCTTGGTGTACTTCTCCGACAATTTCGAGAGCATGTCCAAGCCTCTTGGCCTGGTGTTCGATCTACACCAAATATGCACTATTCTCAACACCTTCCAGACCAATGTCGACGTCTTGGACCCCCTCAATACCACGCAGCTTGGGCAGGTGAACGTATTATTGGCTCATTAGTCCAAACCCCCAAATCAGCTTGTTCAGGTGAGTTTCTATGTTGGCTTCTGTATTTTACTTGTTGTTATTAACTGTCTACACTTCTTTACATAAAAATAGGAAATGTAGGACATACCCTGATTCAAAGGCATGGGCAGCGAGCAATGTTTCGACATCTTTTGACCAACATGCCTAAACCTGATCAACTGCAGCTCGGGCTGGAAACTCTTTCCATCTCAACCGAATCTAAATGGTGTCCTTTCTCACCCACCAACAACATCCTCCATGTGATTATGAATGTTTTATCAAAAATGGGCCTTTTACAACCGGATGGTACACTCCCAGCATTACCAACCACGCACTACTGGAAACATGCTAGCAAAGTTTACTCACCAACATCAATACATCGGGGGAACAGCTGTGTCCAGCTACATCAGAACGAGTTTGGACTCATTCAAAGTATCTTTCGCCTGGTCAACACGAGTCAGGTTTTCTTTCTCATTCACTGCTTTTGCCCCCTACAAGGTACCAATATACTGTGTAACCCGTATTGATTAATACCACATCTCAAAGCAAATGTCTTCTACCGAGATTCATCTATAACTAAATGTATCACAAAAGACAATCTCTTCGGACACTGTGTGGTTTTTGAGACCGCTCCTGAAACCTTTGGAATTTCCAAAGCCACTAACATTATTGTTAGCCTAAGAACCATGGTTTGTCACTTTGAAACCGTCACCAGTTTGACATTGAAGCTAATCAAACACTTTTTTTGAACGTTCTCAGGCAATCGTTGACATGGCATCAACTCTTGAGCAACTCGATATATAGGTAGTTTGAATGAGTACTCAACAACCTTGAATCGTTCATTTCCCAAGTTCATTGTATCAAACCACTACCTGGTATCTTACAAATAAACCCTTCCCCTGTAAACTGTAGTTTGATTATAATTTTGTAATTGTATACAAATACATGAAATACAACAAAACAAGATTTTAGAGCAACCACATCCCAAAATCAAGAGTGAGCACATCCACAGATTCGATGGAAGACAATAACAGTTTGAAAATATGTTTTGGATTTTAAGCTATTTATATTTGTTCACATTACAATCACACTAGGGCGGTTCAAGATGACTTTTGCGAACGTCCTGACCTAGAGCCCCGATCTGGTTTTTTAGGGGTGCGCGAGCTTTAAAATTTTGTTTCGCGGCCGCGTGAACGGTCTCCAATTTGAGCTTTACGGCCTTTTAAAAGCACGTACAACACATTGTCCCATCTTTTTTTTGGTACAACGATTTCTCAACTGTTGTTTTTTTCCTTTGAAATTTTTTTCAATGTGATAGATGGGAACATGAGAACCAACAGGCTACAGCTCATCCCCATCTTTCATATCCACGATCTTCATCCCCAAGTAATTCAACTCAATCAATCTTTTGAATTCCAATACCTTTCTCCAAAGCATGCCTCGCGTCTCCGACAGAGCGTCTGCGCTGCGTGGCCTCACCCATATGTACCTTTTCGCCCACACAACCTCAGAGATACGCATCCCCGGTACAACACCTGACCCCGAGAACCCTAGCGAGGGGGAAATCCTCTTTCGTGGCGATCCACATTTGTCCAGCTTATACGACGAACTCTTTGACGCCGAACAGCAGTGGGGTGAGCTGCTCAGCCAGGTCACCTCAAGACGTTACCTTAACGAGCGTATACGGACCCCCCTGCCTACGGCCTTCGATCTGCGAGACATGCTGCGCACCCGAAGAACCGACTTCCGGCAGGCTATGCGAACGACCCCGGAGGGCTTTCAAGCTTTACTTAATATGATTCACTCTCATCCCATCTTCGTATCGACTGGGAACAATCCCCAGCCGCCGGTTGAGAAACAACTTGCTATCACGCTCGAGCGTCTTGGCAGCAACGGCAACGGCGCTGCTGTGGGACGGTTTGCACGCAATTACAAAATCGGTAGAGGATCAGTAATCAATTGTACAAGACGTGTAATTTCGGCGATTTTAGATGTTGGAGCTCATTATCTGTCATGGCCCAATGGAAATCAACGGAAAGCAATCTCAAAGGTGCTTGAGAGAGATGGATTTCCGGGTTGCGTGGGCTTTGTCGACGGGACAACGATACCACTGTTCCAGCGTCCTGGTCGCGATGGCGAGGTGTTTTTCGACCGCAAGCATCAATATTCTCTTAACGTGCAGGTTGTTTGTGACTGCGACAGAAGAATCACGTATGCGTATGCAGGTTGGCCCGGCTCGTGCTGTGACAGCACGGTTTATTCAAAGACTGAAATTGCAATGCATCCGGAAAGATATTTTGATAAAGGTAGGCGCTTGTTTTCTGATTGTACTTGATTCCTCGGATTCTGACCAGATCTCTTATGTTTGCAGATGAATACATTGTCGCGGATTCTGCGTACATACCTTCGGAAACTGTCGTTCCGTCTTACAAGGGTCAAGCCGCCGAAATCGAAAGAAACAAGGATTTTAATTGGTGTGTAGCAAAAGCTCGCGTTCGAAACGAGCATTGCATTGGGATACTCAAATCAAGATGGGCATCGCTCCAAGGGTTACGATTAGCTTTGAATAGTCGTAGTGATATGTATCACATCTTACGATGGATTCGCTGCTGCCTCATCTTACATAATATGCTCGCGGATTTAGGAAATGCTTGGAATGACGATGATTACGATAGACTTTTGAGGGAGCCCGGTGACGCGGGAGTTCATCGACGCGGAGCGGCAGTGCAGGACTTGGATTTCATTGAAAGGGGCCGGGCCAAGAGAGAATGTGTTCGAGACCACGCCGTCGCCTACAACTGGCAGAGCGGTGGCCTCCCCATTGTATCCTAGCGACTATCCTTCTCTCGTGGTTTTTTAACATGTATCTGTTTATTTTTTTGGTCGTCGTTGTGGTGGGTAGGATCTAGATTACTGGCTAGCACCTGTCCTTCTCTCCTGTTTGTTCTCGTGTATCTGTGTATTTTGTTAGTGTTTGATTAGTATGTGTTAGCTCAAATCATTGGTCTTGTGAATTTGTTCGAATTGTATTGGACCTGTGTCAAATGCGATCCAAAGATAATGTTAGAAAAACACCTTCACTTTTCCTTCACATGCCAAGTAAAGTTTTTTTAATACGTATCACTGAAACAAAGGGAATTTCAGAGTGAAGTTTTTTTGATGCGCAACTGAAACAAAGGGAATTTCAGAGTGAAGACAAAGGGAATTTCAGAGTGAAGTTTTTTTAATGCGCATCACTGAAACAAATTTTCCTGATGTTTCATGAAAACACAAACTGAGATTTCATTGCGCAAATACATATACAGATAGCTTTGGATTACTAACAAGCATTCATAACCAAAGTAAAAACAAGTCACAAGGATTCACAACCAAGTAAAACAAAAAAACACAAACACAACAAGGAATGAAAAAGGAATGACGGCGAGGTTGGGTAACAGGAAAGGGTAACACCACGAGGGACACAAAAATGAAGGACGGCGAGGCGGGCGAGTGAGGTGAGGAACAACAGGGGAAGTTGGTGGTTAGGCAGGTGGAAGAGAAGCGTGTCAGATGGCATGACTAGATCAGGAAAAACATGGGGTTGATAAACAGCAAAGTCAGTGTGAGTCACGGGTGAAAAATAGGTAAGGTACTCACCCATTCTCCTCGGCAGGGTAAATAAGTCGGAGGTACGCTTCGAGTTCTTGCGGTGTTTTACCTTCCAAAACCATTTGCTCACAGAAAGCCTTCCGCTCCTTACGTGTCTCTTCAGCCAAACGCCTTGAATCAATTTCGCGTTGCTCTTCACGGTTCAAGAAATAGTGTTCCTTAGTCCAGCTGAGAGTAGATTTACGATCTTCTAAATCTGCTTGGATTCGAGCTTCATCCAACTTAAGTCTGGCTTGGTCTAATTGTTCGCGCGAGTGTTGGGCCTTTGCAAATACCTCCATCTTCGCATCGTTTGCCTGTTGGATAGCTGAGGCCAGTGCATGCTTGTGGTCCTTCACATGTACATTCGAAGGGTCGATGGAGGGCAATGGGTCCAGGCCGCGGCGAGAAAGAGGGGCGCGGACATTTTGGCTAGCACTCCTAGCAGCCGATTGCGTTTTAGTAAGGGGTACGGCATCGGGTTCGTCATTTGAACTCGAGTCCAATGCTCTTTCTTCCGCGGTGAGAGCATACTGTCCTGATCGTTTCTTGGTTTGTTTGCCGGAATGCTTTGGGTGAGATGTTGACTTAGCAGCCGATTGCGTTTGAGTAAGGGGTACGGCATTGGGTTCGTCATCTGAACTCGAGTCCAATGCTCTTTCTGCGGCGGTGAGAGCATATTTCTTCGCTGATCGTTTCTTGGTTTCTTTTCCGGGCTGCTTTGCGTGAGATGAGGACTTAACCATATTACCAAGGTCAGCACTTTCACTTAGGACTGGCTGAAGGACCGGGCTTGGATCGATAGGCTGAAGGACTGGGCTTGGGTCGTCTCTGGTCTCATCGCGTCCTTTCGGGGTAGGGGGAGGGGAACTGAACTCATTATCAAGGAAGCTGCGATAATGTTTCGTGAGGGCCTCAGGGGTTCCAGCCGTGTTTTCCTTGGTGGGTCCATGACCTTTTCCAATTGAAGGAGCATCAGGCGATGGTGATAATCGTTGGGCATTGTATATCTGGACGTCCGGCAAGGGCCCGGCTGCGTTTTCAAGAAGTGAATGCAAATGTCAGTTCACAGGTCATTGTTTTGGACAAGATGACAATGAAAAAAGTACCAAGAGGGCCCCTAGAGTGGTCATGGCCATCAGTGAGATCTCCATCACTATCGTTTTCCGAGTAATCGCCATCTTGAGAGCCGAGTCCAGTGTCCAGAATGCCAAAGGGGTTTACGTTGCCTTTGTCACGAAAGAGTGCATCCATTTCAGGATATCAGGGGCACATTGACTCCAACAATGCCTCCATGGTATGAAGCCCACGCGCGTGGTGCTTGGGTTCAAGGCCCGCTCCAGTCTTCGCACTCAAGGATTTCGCGGATTGATATTTGCCTTTGTATCTTCGGAGGCGAAGAAGGAGAGTTCTGCCAGTCAAGTGCATGTCGGTGGAGTTGTACCGTTCATTGTAATTATTGTTGAGTTTAATCGCTAGGGTGTTCAATAGGGTCTTGGGGCTCATAGGCAGGCCAGTAACCTTGGTTTGGCTGCCACCACCAAAAAGCGAATTGAGCACATTAGGCTTTGCGAGATATGCAAGGATGGTCTTGTAGTCGACTAGGTCGAAAGGCGGGCTGTCACTTGTTGCACGTTTGCCGCTAGTTGCCGTGGCCTCTTTTTCGGCGCGTTTCTTTGCTGCGAGACGGGAACGTTTCACAGCTGCGGGAGTGGGTCTTGAGCCAACCACATGTCCGGAGAGCGCTAGGTCCGCGGCTATTTGAGCCTTGGTTCGGCGGGGTCGTCGAGTCCCGTTTTGAGAGCGTTGAGGTGAACTCGTCGGCGAGTTACGCATTCTCGTAGAATGATATGTAGCGGTCAATGGCTATGAGGCAATAAATCAGTGAAACATTAATGATTGTTGACCGGATTTGCAGACAAGAAGAAATAAACCTACCGGGACAGCAAGTTGAGCAGACCACGAGGATAGGCGAAAACGGGAATTTAAACGCAGAAACAAATGTGATCCAAGAGAGGAGCAAACCACGAGGATAGGCGAGAAGGCGAAATAAAAGGCAGAAATCACTGTGATCCAGAGGAACAAGTCACGAGGGTAGGCGAGAAGGGGAAATGAAAGGCAGAAATCACTGTGATCCAAGAAATCGTTGCGGATGTTCTACTTGACAATCAGTATCTCATATAATAAATAACCCTGACACCAAACGAGGAATTGACCGTTTGGAAATCAAAGTTGCTCGTTACTTGACCGGTTTTTGCGTGGACCAAACAGTTCGCGAGATCAGCCGCTTTCAAACCGCTTTCTTTTTTCCGATACGAATCAAGTAAATCTTGAAGAATGACCTGATGAGTCAGCACTGAAAGACCTGATAAGAGGAACAAAGCGTTTGATAAACCCTGGAAAACCCTCGTATGTAGATCCTGGTAGTTGGAACTCGTTTTAACTTACGGGAATCGTGGCCGGCGAAGTGGCTTTGAAAGACGATCCGAGTTTGTGAAAAAGACGCGTCTCCGAAATTCTCAAGAAGGATCTTACTAACTCATTGGTTTTTAGCACAGCAGTTGTCACGCGTAGCTCTTTACCATCTTATCAAAAACCTATGATCTGTTTGTATTTCGATCTTTCTCTTTTCCTCACTGATTTGTATCTTTTAGATTCATCCACTTTGTTATCACGGTTTTCTCCAAAATCCGTTTCTCCTTTTCTCTCCATACAAAGTCATTTAGATACAAATTTTTTACCCACCATCCCTCCCTTTTCTCTATTGGGGGTTGTATTCCTTTATCACTAGGGACATGATCGTTGTAGCTTCCGCCCCATCGGGCTTTTCGGTTGTTGCAGTTCGAGTCAGACCCTCCGGGGCCGTCATGCGTAATTTAGCGGTTTTTATGAGCAAACTCTCAAGTCTGATAAAAGCCCAACGTGCCAATACTATTCCCAACATCCAATTCCAATCAATGATGTGAATGCTTGTCGAGATGCCACGCTTGAAGAGAGCCAAAGTGTCGACCTGCTATGTGGAATTTGAAAAGCGAATCAAATCGATGTGACGAAAGCTGGGGAGTTGATGGTCAGCAACTGATCACCAACCTGAAGATCCAAACCTGATGTCTTGAGTACCGTTACGGTCCAATCTACGGCGTGAAGGAAAGCCTCATACTGCTGACTCCGCCAAATCAAGCCAATCTTTTCGTACTCTACTTCAGATGGCTCCCATTCTGTCTCAGAGCAGCAATCTGCATCAGGGATCAACTGTAATGCAGGTTGACCAAGATGTCGCAGGCTCGATTCCTTTCGATATTTAAATAACTGTCAAAATTAAGGTCAATTGTTGCAAACTGACATACATATGCTGATAGACCAACTTGCTCACCACCCTTTTTTTCTTATTTTTCTCAACCTTGCGAATCTTTTCAGGTTGGTTTCGCCCAGATTGGATGTCAAAAGCTCGTCCACGGATCCATCGTGTGACCATTCCTTCAGCTTTTGATTCCGTCATGTGAGATGGATTTATTCCTGACTTAGAAAATAAACCTTGCTTCTTTGCATTTAACCAGTGCTTGATCAATAAGGATGTCATCACCCGATTCCAATGAGTACCTTTGTTGAGGGTCCAGTCAAAGGTAAATCGCAAGGCGCCATACTTTTGGAGGTCGGTAGAGAATAAGGCTTTGGTAACAGCCCACTTATCTTCGGTTGAGGTTGAACTATCAAGTCCGGGATGGAATAGCCTCTGATCTTCCATGATGATTTCGTGAGTTGGATTATCTAACTGCGCGTATTCTTCTGGAGTAGGCGGCGCTGGGTATTCTTTGCTGATACAATTGTAGTCCAAAAGATTTCGAATAAAACCCGATAATGCGCGACATGATGGAGTGTTTGCCTTTGGAAGACTGGCGGCGACTAATGCATTGTTCTCCTTCAGGGACCTGACAGGTGCACCCTGTTTCCAATTTCGCGGTGTCTTTTTTCCGTGAGCTGAGTATTTCAAAAAATTGACTGTAATGATCAGGAATACAAGATGAGACTATTTGATAGATGATCATGAACGTGACAAACCCATTTCTGATCACTCTAAGAAAGTAAATTGGATCACTGCAATAATTCAATTGGTGAGCTCAAGCTGACAAATGATTCGACTCCAAAGATAAAATGGATTGAGATTGCTTCCCTCATTGCACTTATAAAGTACGGCTTGGGTAACAACTGTACGCTTTGATCGCATCTACAATTCTTTGTCCATAGCTCAGATACTCGATGTTGTCTTTCAACTTCTTCAAAGCGAATTACAAAGGATCTCAATCATGCTTCGGAAAAAGAAAAGCGTCAAGAGTCACTTTTCAAGGGATGAGACCGGCAGGATCGATCAAGAGAGGTTCGGGACTGTACCATAATTGTGCTCTTCTGATAGACGTTTGTAAAGCACCCATCAAAGGTAAACGACTCATGTCTAGTCCTGGCTAAGACAAAAATTAGAAGTTGGACAAACGGTCAGGGTCCATGTAACTGGGTTTACAGCTGAAAGCGATGTCCGATCTAAACTGAATGGGTCTAGGAGAACCCTTGCATTATGTTTTGATCCTGTTCAAAAGGGTTCGTTGAACTCGTACAATAAAGGTCAACAAACTCATTTGATCGGGCGTATACAGTGCCCAACCACAAAGTGACGGCGGTTGATACTGCTCAAGGTGCCTCACTAACACACAAAGGCAACACTCAACATCGGGGAGTAAGGCTAGTCTGAGTGGTTGGATCAAAAAAAAAATTGTTTGATATTTCTTGTCAAGATCTCCGTGTGCTCACGTCGACTTGACACATTCAGGCAGACATGGTGAGTGATTCACTTCACTTCTTTAAGGAAGTTCCTGACTAGAAGATAAAGTAATTTCATCCTTCATCCCCTTTCTTTGGATCCTCTACTTCCTCCAAGTAGATTCCTCAGGTTAGTGACCTTCAAATAAACTCCAGGTTAGTCACCTTCTGAACAACTACAGGTTGGTGACCTTGAACAACTTCAGGTTAGTAACCTTCAGAACAACTATAGGTTAGTGAACTACATCAACTCCAGGTTAGTGACCTCCTGAACAACTACAAGTTGGTGACTTATTAAACAACCAGATTTGTGACCTATACATCACTCTTCAATCTGTTACCTTGAAGACTGAAGGAAAGCCCTGGATCCAGCTTTCATAAGTACTATCCTTAGTAATTATAATCTCCCTTCAGGAGACATTTAATTGTAGCCTGTCTGGAATTACCCAAACAGGCCAGTCCTCTTCCTCTCTATCTTTCTCTTTATAAATTTATTGTAATTACATTATATTTGAAATATACATATAATTATTTAAACTTATAAAGCCCACCTAGCCATATTAGTGAGCCTTGAGTATCCTTTTGAATACCCAACCCTCACAGATTTAGACCTGCGGTCCGTACTGCCGCCTTAAATCTTGCACCCCACGTGCTCAGATCTACGCAAGCCTACAACTTGATTTATTGTAGGATAATCGGTTGTCAACTGCCTTTTCCAAAACTGCAAACCCCAAACTCCACAATTCAAGGCTTCAAATCTCATCGTTCAAATCTCAACACCTCAACTTCAAGGTTCAAACCTCAAAATCATCCTCAAAAGTCAACTTCAAACTAATTGAATTGTTGATTTATTTAAATAATTTCTCAATTCCTTTCTTAATCAATCATTCAACATTGTTTGTTGTTTTGATAATATGTAAGAATTCATCTGGATTGAAATATCCTGATTTAAAGATTTCATGAGTTAAAATCAGTCATGTAATTGTATATCTTCAATTCTTTGAGCTTGACTTCATATCTAGTGTTACTGTTAGGTGCGAGAGATTCATCATATAGTTTCCGTGCAGGTTGAGTGCGGTCTTGATAGGTCTTGATCAATTCAGATGTGAGTGTGAGGAAGTGGAGGTGGTATGTGAGGTTTATCAAACAAGAAGTTAAGACCGGTTGGTCTTATTCTTGTTGTTCCTCTTGTTATTGGAAGACTTCAAAAGGTCATCAACTTTTCTTTGCACATTGTGATGATGAGATGATTGATCTTTGGATAAAAATTATGAGGAATGAGATAATTCATTTCAAGATCATACCACTGTGGATCTGGTTGACTCGGAGTGATTTGTTGTTGGGAAATCAGATCGTAAAGCAGCTCATAGTGGATTTCATGCATTCACTAATTTAGCTGTTACACGCATGATTAAATTTTGTGGTTGGGACCGCAAATTTTACGATAAAACACGTTCACCATAGTGGGTGCTCTTAGGATTTTGGATAACTTGAAAAAGATCTTTCTTTTTTTTTGAATAATTATTATTCAATCTTTTGTTTGTAATTACCTTTAGGCATTTAGACCACCCAAAGGAAGCAGTGACCCTCCATAAACAACTTTGTGCAATCACTCTGTTTTGGAATTCAGTGTAAGTATGGAGTCATTTAGAGTCGAGCTTCTTGTGGTTTTGCAACAGCGCTGGGCAGGCATTTGATCCCCCTCCCTAACCCCCTATCCTAGAGTCAACCGGAGTCACGGGGGAATTACATATGATTTCACATGTGTAAGTCCTGATGACTCGGACCTCGGGTTTTAAAAAACTCCGATTTCCACTTCGAGGCCTTTTGGACACCATCAAAACCAAAGCCAATTGACCACCATCACAGCTGATATTTAACTTCCAATCCATCGTTTTAATCATCGCCATACTATCAGCCCATCTATTTCGTATTCTCGCATTATGTCCTTGAACTCAAACGACAAAAAAGACTGCGATCTATGTTTCATTGTTAAAGCTCGACCCGACCTGAATTGTTTTAAACCACCTGATTCAATTTTACATGATAAAGCTTATTGGGACGAGTTTCTCACTCCCGTAAACGAAGAATGTCCATCTAGCCAGAATAACGCTCCACACAATCCTCCAACCTCACCCCCCGAGTCTATTGAAAACCCCACATCCGGTCCTTCATCTGAGCTAAGTCACAAAAAACGCTCCAAACGCCGCCCATCATCGAAGGCTAATCGAGGCAAACCAAAGCGACGCGCTTCTCTTCACGACTCGGACGACGAACCTATAATATCCAAGGCTCGTCATAAGCCAACTAAATCAAAACGTAGAACATTATCAGAATCATCGGATAATGAGGATGACGTGGATGATCTATTTTTGTCGGATTATTCTGAACCTGAAACTAAATTACGATCAAAAAATGAATTAAATACCAAATACTCTAAATTTCGTAAAAACCGTCATGTACATAGTCAGAAGAGGGCGATGACGAAGGAAGTGCTATCAAGAAGGATTGTGCCGGATTCGGAAGACGAAGATCAAACTAGACCAGCTTTGGAGCCAAGTGGAAGTGAAAGTACATCCGAGGAGGAAAGTAGTACCGATGATAGTTTGACCGATAAAGATGAGATTGCGAAAAGAGATGCAGAATTCATTGTCAACGATATGGCCGATAAAGCTAAAGCTGTTCGCATCCAAAAACAATTGGCTGCGAATATCCCAACTCAGTTCCAAATGAATAACCTCGATGATTTAGGCAATTTCAAGCTTGTCTGTAAGTCGTTACTTTGTTACTTTTCTTGCAGTCGAGATATTAATTTGTATTTCTTGTGTCCTATGACATCAAAGGCAGGTATCTGCTCAATCGCATCTTCTTACCTCATACAAATTGGTGGAAACGTTAGTGTTCTTAGGAACCCCCTCTTCTATCAATATCACTAATCCAGACCACGAACTGCTTGGATGACAGGTGCATCCGCATATCGGCAAAGCTATGCGCGAATAAGCACAGCTGTCATCGGACCCAGGATATCCCTCCTCGAGTATGCCTCTTATGCTTCACTATCTTTGAGTCTCGTTGGTTGTACCTTATGTGTGGCATCTCTTTCAGTTCTGCCGCTTGGATCCCTGTCTTCAGACAGGCTCTACAATGTCGGCCCCGTATCATCAAGAGCCTTCTGAATCAGCATCGTGTCGGTTGTGATGCTTGTAATAATCGTACCAAGCACAGTACCTTTACGATCATCTTGAATGTAGGTCGCTCTGAGTCTCATCATCTTCAAAAGTCATCTCAACTCATGATGCTTTTTGGTCGTTTCAGGGTCATAAGTATCATAATATCAACTTGGATAGAATTTCAAGCGACTCTAGTAGTGAGAGCAGCGATGATAGTGATGCACCTCCGACCAAGAAGTTTCGCTCGGCTAACCAGCCTGACCAGTACAAATTCATATGTGGACAAGATTGTGCCACCAAAGCATTTGAATTTCATCATTTCAAGCGTGAGTATCTCATAATTTGTATCCAACTGATTCTATTTTTCCTCATATAATCTTGTTAGCAATGGATACAATACTGACCAAAATCATTGAAAATGGCCAATTTTTTTGGCAACTTTGTACACTTGATGACATTGGTCATGTGGGTTTGATGTCTGGGATGGAAATCTAAATCATCAGATTGGCACTACAATCTACTTGCAAAATTGAATGCAGAAGTTAAGAGTTTATACCTAAATTTTTTTCT